>NC_134487.1:237396667-237506667 GCF_040206685.1 Ascaphus truei | reverse complement strand
TCCCTGCCCCCCTGCCCTTTGCCCCCCTGCCCTTTGCCCCCCCTGCCCTCCCTACCCCTGCCCTTTGCCCCCCCTCCCTACCCCTGCCCTTTGCCCCCCCCTCCCTCCCCCTGCCCTTTGCCCCCCCCCTCCCTCCCCCTGCCCTTTGCCCCCCCCCTCCCTCCCCCTGCCCTTTGCCCCCCCTGCCCTCCCTCCGCCTGCCCTTTGCCCCCTGCCCTTTCCCCCCCCTGCCCTTTTCCCCCCCTTGTCCTCCCTCCCCCTGCCCTTTGCCCCCCCTCCCTCCCCCTGCCCTTTGCCCCCCTGCCCTCCCTCCGCCTGCCCTTTGCCCCCTGCCCTTTTCCCCCCCTGCCCTTTGCCCCCCCCTGCCCTCCCTCCCCCTGCCCTTTGCCCCCCCTCCCTCCCCCTGCCCTTTGCCCCCCCTGCCCTCCCTCCGCCTGCCCTTTGCCCCCTGCCCTTTTCCCCCCCTGCCCTTTTCCCCCCCCTGCCCTCCCTCCGCCTGCCCTTTGCCCCCTGCCCTTTTCCCCCCCTGCCCTTTTCCCCCCCCTGCCCTCCCTCCCCCTGCCCTTTGCCCCCCCTCCCTCCCCCTGCCCTTTGCCCCCCTGCCCTCCCTCCGCCTGCCCTTTGCCCCCTGCCCTTTTCCCCCCCTGCCCTCCCTCCCCCTGCCCTTTGCCCCCCCTCCCTCCCCCTGCCCTTTGCCCCCCCTCCCTCCCCCTGCCCTTTGCCCCCCTGCCCTCCCTCCGCCTGCCCTTTGCCCCCTGCCCTCCCTCCCAATGCCCTTTGCCCCCCCTGCCCTCCCTCCCAATGCCCTTTGCCCCCCCTGCCCTCCCTCCCAATGCCCTTTGCCCTCCCTCCCTCCCCCTGCCCTTGCCCCCTGCCCTCCCTCCCCCTGCCCTTGCCCCCTGCCCTCCCTCCCCCTGCCCTTGCCCTCCCTCCCCCTGCCCTTGCCCCCTGCCCTCCCTCCCCCTGCCCTTGCCCCCGCCCCTCCCTGACCTTTGCCTGTCCCCCCCCGCCCTTTGCCCGTCCCCCCCCTGCCCCTCGCCCGTCCCCCCCCTGCCCCTCCCTGCCCTTTGCCCGTCCCCCCCCTGCCCCTCCCTGCCCCTCCCTGCCCTTTGCCCGTCCCCCCGCCCCTCCCTGCCCTTTGCCCATCTCCCCTCCCTGCCCTTTGCCCGTCCCCCCCGCCCCTCCCTGCCATTTGCCCATCCCCCCCCCGCCCCTCCCTGCCCTTTGCCCGTCCCCCCCGCCCCTCCCTGCCCTTTGCCCGTTGCCCTCCCCCCGCCCCTCCCTGCGCTTTGCCCGTCCCCCCCGCCCCTCCCTGCCCTTTGCCCGTCCTATCTTCGTGATAGGTTACTGAGAGTTCATACACCTCTTACAGAGTGTATAAAAGGCTAAGGTAATGATTTCCCATCACTCCCTACCTTGACAAAGCTCTCTCTAAAGCGCGAAACATACGTCGGTTTTACGACGTCACCACGGTGACGTCAGCAGGGAGCGTCGCAGTGGAGGTCTGAGGGAAACAACGCTGAGTATACCACGCTCGTTCCTGGCCATCAGGTCGTATATGCATTCATGTATATGCTGCCTTTGTGCAGCTTTTGTGATTGTAAGGTTTATCCCATCAACTGTGTGTGTTAGAGAATAGTTTGATCTCTTGTATGCCACGCATTGGTTGGCAGACGCTGTACTGGGATACTTATCCTTAGAATGCACTGGATTCACAATTATATTATGCTATCGTGATATTACAGTGACTTAGTAGTGGATAAGGAGGAATACTAGCCTTGCAACATACTGCTGGGAATTGACCCAATATAGCGGTGGTTCAAACATCAGCGTATTTTGTAACTTATGTGTTTTCATCCACTAGAAACCAGTTCTATTGACTGCATGTAGCTGCACTGTGGTAACAGTGTATGTCTGTTGATACAATTGTGATACAATTAGTATCTGTTACACGGTGGTTACATTTATGCACACGCAACTATGACTGATTATACTAGTGTTGTTCTTATTTCATTACTAGCTACAGGGACTATACACAAGATCCTTGATTAATAGAGGTAATAGAAGTTACACTTGTCAGCATCAGGACACCTACACTGATGCACGTTTGTTTCTCTCTTGAGGAGTAATTTCTCCAAATATATCTCTATTGGATTAACACATAGCACTATTAAGACTGTGTGATGATATAACATCCTCCACTGTTGCACCTTCTCCCTGTCATTTTATTTGTATATGTCTACACATTTTATATATGTTTAATAAACTATTTTTTAGATTACTAGTGAGCGGCTATATAGGTGTTACATACCCCAGGATTGAATACTTCCAGCCCTCAATCGGTTATTAGTGAGTGCACATAGGTTCTTTTGGTTGCATTTTCAACCCTTCCCTCTCCTCGTTGTATCAACACTCCCTTAGGCCTCGGACATAGTCAAAAAGACCGTGCTGAGGCGTGCTGAGCCGCGCTGAGGGGAAACATTATCCCTGTCAGCGCGGCTTTAGACGTCGCTTCCGCACGCTTCCGCAGACGTGCGGAGGCGTGTGGAAATGCAGGAGACAGGCAAGTTTACATTTTGCCGCTCATGCAAGCGAAGGGCCGGTCACGTGACTGCCAGAAGCCAATGGCAGTCCGTGACGTCGGCGCCGCGACGCGCTAGCCCTGCCTCCCGATCCGCCTCCAGGCCTGCCTCCCGAAAGCCTCCCACCCGGCACACAAGCACGCTCGCTGACGCTCATGCAGGGACAAGAAAGGAGAGCATGAGCCTCAGCACTGCCCAGCGCCGCTCCCTGCACCATGTCCCAGGCCCAATGCACCCTATGTACCCTTCAATTGTTAGTATACATATAGGTGAGCGGTAGTATCTGTTTATATGTTAGATATGAGGTGTTTGTGCTGATATGCTGTGTTTGGTTTTCACCAAACGTGGCGCTGTGCATTATGGCCAAACATCTCCACTTTGGTCTCGTCTGTCCAAAGGACATTGTTCCAGAAGTCTTGTGGTTTGTTCAGATGCAACTTTGCAAACCTAAGCCGTGCTGCCATGTTCTTTTTAGAGAGAAGAGGCTTTCTCATGGCAACCCTTTATAACAAACCATACTTGTTCAGTCTTTTTCTAATTGTACTGTCATGAGCTTTAACATTTAACATGCCAACTGAAGCCTGTAGAGTCTGAGATGTAACTCGTGGGTTTTTTGCAATTTCTCTGAGCATTGCACGGTCTGAACTTGGGGTGAATTTGCTGAGACGTCCACTCCTGGAAAGATTGGCAACTGTCTTGAATGTTTTCCACTTTTGAATAATCTTTCTCACTGTAGAATGATGGACTTTAACTTGTTTGGAAATGGCCTTATAATCCTTCCCAGATTGATGGGCAGCAACAATTGCTTCTCTAAGATCATTGCTGATGTCTTTCCTCCTTGGCATTGTGTTAACACACACCTGAATGCTCCAGACCAGCAAACTGCTAAAACTTCGGCTTTTATAGAGGTGGTCACACTTGCTGATGATCAATTAATCAAGGGCATTTGATTACAGCACCTGTCTGCTACTTAGCATCTTAATTCCTATGGAAGCAGTAAGGATGTACTTAGTTTTTCACACATAGCTTCTCCAGTTTGGCTTTATTTTTGTTAAATGAATCATGACACGGTGTAATATGTCATGTGTTGTTGTTCATCTGAGGTTGTATTTACCTAATTTTAAGACCTGCTAAGGAACAGATGATTGCTATTATGTCCTGATATGTAAAACCATAGAATTCAAAGAAGGTGTACTTTCTTTTTCACACAACTGTATGGTATATATATATACCATACAGTTGTGTGAAAAAGAATATATATGTACATACATACAGTATGCCTGTAATATATATATATATATATATATATATATATATATATATATATATATATATACTGGGCGATAATGGTGAAAGACAGGGTTGCAGACCTGTCTAAGACATGCAAATGAACATACAGTAATATTTACAGTTTATATATATATATATATATATATATATATATATATATATATATATATATATATATATAAATAAAATGTAATGCAGGCACTGAGCACATTCTCTTTAGTGTGCAACACACAGTCGCACAAACACAAGTGGCGAGCAGTGGCCGGTTGCCATAACAACTTGCAGGCAGGTTTTTAAGGCTGCGCCTCTCACACCCCCTCACAGGCATCTCAAACATGCTCCCCCCAGCTTTCTATATACAGCTGGCAGACCGCAAGCATTAAACCTGCAAATTGTCATACTCCATGTAATGATGCGGAGTTTCTCTACATTCATAACGAACACACTGCACTGTAAAATGATGCAGAGTATCTATATACTGATAATGAACACCCTGCACAGTATAGTGATGCTGAGTATCTCTATACACTGATAATTATCATGCTCCTTTATATAATGATGATGAGTATCTATACACTGATCATGAATACGCTACACTGTATAATAATGATCAAGCTCTCTATACACTGATAATGAACACGCTGCACTCTACGATGATGAATATTCATACACTTTTCCCCCTCTCCTTTATTTAAATTAATTCAATGTTTACATACAGTTTTAACAATTTGTACATATTGTATTGAGTATTTAAATATAGAGATACAACGCTGAAGGATTACACATTATTAATAACAACATAAAGCGTCTCATGCCTAGTGCAAAGGTCACTTTGTTGCCAGGAAACGTTTTTTTTTTTTCATTATGAACAGTACGAACAAAGAGAGAGAAAAATAAACAGACAAATTATGAGAAAGTATACAAAAGAGTAAAGCGTGTAAATCTTACATATGATGTTCAACAGTAAACTGCAGAGCTGTGAGCAAGTTTGGTACTCCATTCTCATGTTATCAAAATACCAATTAAAAAAAAGCTCGAAGGAAACAGTGTTTTAAAATAAAAAGGATATGAACTTTTTTTGTATCTTGGTCATTGAAAGAAAAGAAAATACTAACAGACTCAAAGAACAAGTATAACAGAACAGGCGTTACAACACAGGAAGACAATTTGAAACACGTAGGGTCTGGCTGTTATCACTGCACGGAAGACAGAGACCGACGGACCGGGAAGCATCAGAGAAATACAGACCGGTCCCTCAGATCTTTCAGATATGCTTATATTATGTCCTCGGCATGCTCTCCGCAGAGATACTAGCACCGCACCGCCGCATGCGCCCCTTACCTCCAGCGAGTTCCGGTGCTTCCCGATCCCCGACAATCCTGGCACAGCCGGGCATATGCCGGAGGCACGCGCCCGCACCAGCGGTTGCTCCCTCTTCACGCAAGCGCGCTCTGCTTGCGCGGCGTCGCACGCATGCCTCTAACCACGGGCGCACGGCCGCCTCATCAAAGCCATAAGGGCGGCTACAACTGGGATCCACTCGACTCTATGTCCCTCCTGGTCCCCGCCTCCACCATCTGGCTTCCCATTGGTGACTTCTGCCTACTTATTCCCAGCTCACCATTCATTCACTCCCCGGCTGAGCATAGTTCCAGTTACCTGTGTTCACCTCTCTTGTGCCTTGCCTTGTTTCAGTCTCTCGCTACCATACCCTGCTCTGCTTCAGTGACCTCCCGTTTACAGACCCGGCTTTTCTCTTTGACTCCGCACCTCTGGCTCCCCGACCTCAGCTTACCCACCACGATCCGGACCTCTCCAACCCCGACCTTGGCTAAGTACCCGAAACGATCCGTACCTCCCCAACCCCGACCCGGCTACCCTGACCAATCTACAATCAAGACATGCCCTCATGGCTGTGGGTTGGTGTTATATCAAATCCCCACCTCGCCCTCGCGGTCCCGTCTAGTTTGTGGTGAGCACATCGTGACAGCATGTTCAGCCCCACTAACATGGACCCCGCTGAGGTGAGGCGAGTCTTGAGCACGCACGCCAACATATTTTCCAAACTTGAACAATACCTCGAGCACAACGACCGGCGCGTGCTCATGTTACAGGAGAGCCTCCGCCTTCTTACAGAACAAGAACCCACTCCTACCAAAGCGGTCCCTTCCCTGGTTCCTACCTCGACCGGACCCATAGCAGACCCGTTGATGTTGCCGGCTGAACTTTGACTTCCAACGCCCAGCCGTTATGCAGGGGACCCGCACGGTTGCTGAGGGTTCCTCAACCAGTGTTTTATCGAGGTTACGCCTTCTTGTTTCCCTTCTTCTAGATCCCAAGTGACATATATCATTTCGTTGCTCACCGACGACACCCTGGCCTGGGCCTCCCCCATCTGGGAGCATAGACCGGACCTCACTCAGGACATCAGACTCTTCACTCGGGAGTTCCGCAAAATGTTTGACATGCCCGGACGCAAGGTGACGGAAGCATCTTTCCTTTTCCATATCGCCCAGGGAACTCGGTCGGTCGCCAGGTATGCCCTCGAGTTTTGGACCGTGGCTGCAGAGACCGGATGGAATGACGAGTCCCTGGCGGCCGCCTTCTGGCAGGGCCTCTCTGAGTTGTTGAAGGATGAACTCGCTGCGCAGGAGCATCCGACCGATCGAGGAATTGATTGTGATCTGCATTCGCGTCGACCAACGGCTGCAAGAGAGGGGGTCCGAGAGAGCCCGATCTCTACCGTTCGCCCCAGGAGTCTCCCCTCCATAGGAGCATCCACCAGAACTTCTTTGCCCCCAGAGCCACAAACCCATGCACTTAGGAGGCTATAAGCTGTCGACTAACGAGAAGCAATGCCGATGCGACACTGGCCTGTGTCTGTACTGCACCAGCCCGGGGCACCAGGCGCTTCATTGCCCCCAGGAGGAGGGTTCTAAAACCCCAGGGCAGTCCAGGGGGGTCACTTTGGGGACGCTCTCCTTATCCCTTATCGCTACAAGGCCTCCCACTTGGATTCTGCTCCCGGTTGCCCTCTCCGTGGAGGGTTTTCTCGTGTCTACAGTGGCCTTCATAGATTCCGGTTCTGGAGGTAATTTTGTCGACCAAAGCTTTGCAGAGAGAAATCAGATTCATCTCGTTCACAAGAAGTTCCCAGTGGAACTAGAGGCCATCGATGGTCGACCACTGTAGCCTGCCTTTATCTCCCTACAAACTGTCCTCCTCCGTCTTCAGACCAGTGGGGTGCATACAGAGGAGATACAACTGGATGCTATCCACACGCATTCAGTGGATGTGATTCTCTGTCTGCCATTGCTGCAGTGGCACAATCCTCACATATGCTGGGCAGGCAAAAATCCGGTCCAATGGAGCCCATTCTGTCTCAGGAACTGTTCAGTGTGACGGGAGCTTTGTGACAGGCTATTAATAATACACCAAAAAATATATATATATAACTGGGTTGAACTGGTACGAGACTTAGATATGATCAAATATAATTTATTCCTTGATAAAGGTGAACACACAAGATATACAAATAACAGGCAAAATATAGACACTTAAAGATTATGACAAGAAAGCCATCAGGATACAGGATGGGCCATTTCTTCCATATTTCAGTTGACATCACAGCAAGACAGGCAGGTCATGAAGACACATGAAGGACATTTGAGTAAGGGGTGACTGACTTAAATACCATGTCAAACTCATCTCTTAACCCTAGATGCCGAAAAGGCTAGAAAAAGTCTTTGAAGCAGATTTTGGGCTTCCATTGTTTGGTGTGAAGTATCACACTTAAACTAGTCAGTTCCTGGGCCCAGCATAAACAATTAGGCAATTTAGTCTTTGATCACCAGGCTATGTAAATTCTAGCAGGATGTCCTTCCTGCTCATTACCATAACAGAGGGAGTCTGCAGTTTTCAGAACAGATTCAAAATCCCATATACACTGTAAATAACTTCATAACTTCAGTTCAGTAATACGTACTGGCACGTGAAACATATTAATACATTCCGTCACGCATGACGCTCCCTAAATATTACCGTGTAATACTAAAATCAAGAGAGATATTAATATATGTCTCTTCGAACCGGCTAAACCTCAGGTGCCTGTATTCGTTAGTTGGGGCTTGGTCCCACGAATACACATATGTAACTCTTAGCATGTTCAGCCGAGGACATCTCATAATATTCTTATATTTAATAAGGTCACTCATTCTGATCTCTCCTTGGGTAACCGCACCCCTGGCCCCAATCAATAAATCTCTTTGAAGCAGGAACCCCTGGGTAGTGGACATTTGTCACCTGGTGTTAGATTTCACACCCAATGCCCCAGACCTCCTGAATCAGATTCGTTTGTAAGTGTGAGTTATAACGCTCACAACCCACTCCAGCTTCCTAACCATTTGGTCGCTCTCCTGACCATTTGCATTTAGTAGGCAGGCATCTTTGAGGGTAATTTAAACAAAGGGCTAGAATCCCTGTTTTAACATTAACCCTTTCCCTCCCGAAGCAACCCTAGTGTATGTGTGGGTGCAAACACTAGGATAACACAATACAGTTACACATGTTAATAAGCATTTGGATATTGAAGCGAGGTAAAAACACATTACTGGACCTCAGTCCAGTTACCCCCTTGCTTCCCAGGTGAGGGTAGAGGGTGGCCAATTGGGGTGTAACCCCTTTAATCCCGGGCCAAATCCTCCCCATCGTCACATTCAGTCTCTTCCAACAGCATCTGGGGATCCACTACTCCCAAAGAGGTAGGGACAAGTCTGCCGGAGATCTATGCTGAATTCCGTGATGTTTTTGACAGCCAGATCTGAGGTCTTGCCGCCACCTCGTCCATTCGACTGTCCGATTGACTTATTGCCCGGCTCGGTATCCCCCAGGGGCGCGTCCTATACTCTGTCACTTCCGGAGACGAAAGCCGTGAGAGACTATATTCACGAAAATTAGCAAAAAGGCTTTATCCGTAAATCATCGTTGCCAGCCGGTGCAGGGTTCTTCTTTGTAATGAAAAAGGACGGATCTCTAAGACCCTGTATTGACTACAGGGGTTTTAATACCATTAAGAACCGTTATCCTCTGCCGCTGATTCCAGAACTCTTCGACCGCCTACAGGGGGCCAATATCTTTACTAAATTGGATCTCTGGGGGGCCTACAACTTGGTAAGGATTCGCCAGGGCGATGAATGGAAGACGGCCTTCAATACTCGCAATGGTCACTATGAGAATCTCATGCCCTTTGGACTCTGTAATGCCCTGGCCGTCTTCCAGGACTTTGTGAACGAGGTATTCAGGGATCTTCTCAACCGGTTTGTGGTCATGTATTTGGACGGTATATTGATTTTCTCTAAGTCTGAACAGGAGCATGTTTCTCATGTCATTCTCTGCCTTCGGAAGAATCATCTGTACGCGAAACTGGAGAAGTGCCACTTCCATCAAGCGTCCACAACTTTCCTGGGGTATATTATCTCTAACAAGGGGCTCACCATGGACCCGGCAAAGGTAAAGGCAGTCCTGGAGTGGCCTCTCCCCACTACCCTTAAGGCTATTCAACACTTCTTGAGATTTTCTAATTACTACCGGCATTTTAACCAGAATTTCTCCACAGTAGTAGCCCCCATTATTGCCCTCACCAAAAAGGGTGCGGATCCCTCCTCATGGTCGCCTTCTGCCAAGCAAGCATTTTGAGTGGTTGAAGACCGCCTTCTCTTCAGCACCCATTCTCATTCACCCAGACCCCAAGCTGCCTTTCACCATGGAGGTAGACGCGTCGGAGCTGGTGCCGTTCTCTCTCAAAGGAAGAATCCACAATCCAGACTTCACCCCTGTACTTTCTTTTCGAAGAAATTCTCATCAGCGGAACAAAATTATGACATTGGGAATCAGGAGCGCTTTGCAGTCAAGCTAGCCTTGGAAGAATGGAGACATTTATTGGAGGGTGTGGAAAATCCTATCACGATTCTCACTGGCCATAAAAACTTACACTATATAGAGGGAGCCCGTCGGTTAGGGTCTCGGCAGGCCAGGTGGGCACTTTTTTTTTCTTTGTTTCATTTTATCATCTCCTATCTTCCCAGGCTCTAAGAATACTAAAGCAGATGCCCTCTCTCGCCAGTTCCTCAGACGACAGAACCGAGGAGCAACTGAAACCGATCATCCCTTCCAAGTACATCCTCTCGGCCAACACCTTTGGCGCTATAAAGGATATTATAGAGAGGCCATTTTGGATGGTGAGGTGGATGGCTGCATAGTCTGTGAGCTCCAGCCTCCTTCACTTTAAAAGCAGCAAAACAGTGAGGAAAAATTACAACTTTCGCCTTCACAACGCCCTAGCACGGTATATAAACACTCCAAGATGGCCCCTCCATCGACCAAAAGGAAAACAAACACCGATATGAGGAAATATTTGAACCGGGCAGCAGCAAGGGGAGCGGAGGTAGATACAGCAGCCAGCTCGGCCGCAGGGTCGGACTCCAACAGGGTGGGGGACCTGACCGATGTACCAGAACAATTGCCAGTTAGGCGCTGTGACTTTGATTGCCTCTATAACGACATGAAGTCCATGTTTCATAAGGAGATACAGGAACTCCACAAAGAGGTGCAGGGGGCAGGGGAACGTACTGGGGCTCTTGAGGAAAAAATGGTGGCGGCGACGAAAAACAACAAAAAAAATGATGAGATCAACATACCTCCAGTCCCAAATCAACGAACTGGCAGATCGCCAAGAGGACGCGGAGAACCGGGATCGCCGGAATAACATTCGGATCCGCGGCATCCCGGAGGAGGTAGAGGATGTGGAAGGCTTTGTCACTAGATGGCTCACGTCCCTGCTCCCGGAGAGGCCAGAATCTGAGCTTATGATGGATAGGTGCCACCGGGCGCTACGGAGCAGACTGGCAGCGTCGGACTCACCCAGAGATGTAATAGCCCGTCTGCACTATTTTAAGGCCAGGGAAGCGGTTTTTCAGAAAACGCGCTCGGAGACCTCCTGTAAGTTTGAAAATGCTGCCCTGCAAATCTTTCAAGATCTGTCCCCGGTCACCCTCGCCAGAAGGCGCAAGTTACAGCCAGTGACGCGGATACTGAGAGAGAGGGCGATCAGGTACAGGTGGACCTTCCCGTTCGGCCTGATGGTCATTAAGAACGGGAGGGCCACCTCCATACGTGAAATTGAGGAGAGCGAGACCTTCCTCCAAAGGCTGGGGATCAAAGAGGGCCCATCCGCGAGTCCCCGCCGCGATCCAGCACCAGAAGAGGAATGGCAAACGGCGCGGGCCGCAAAGATAACCGGGACACGGCAGACGCGGACAAAGAATGAAGCGCCGGACCCCAGTGTTAGAGAGTTTTCAGTACCTCAATGTTCGAGGGTTTCTTTTTTGTCAAGATTAAATTAAAGTTTCTGCACCCCCTCCCGCATATTCCAAGGAAGATCTCCCCCATACCCCAGGGAGCAGTAAACCCGCACTGCCGGAAGGACAAGGGAGCGGCATGGGGCCACACCGACAGACGCAACCGAAATCTGCTGGGGGACAAAATAAAATAAAGACTTACCGGCATATGAGGCTCCAAAAGGATCGACCCCCCCCAGGAAAAGATGGCGCTGGAACGCAGAGGGAGCAACATGGCTGCGGTGGTCGCCATGCGGGAAGACTGCAGATGCGACAGAGGTGATGGCGGGAGAGCTGAGAGGAAGTGCGTCCGATCGCAGGAACATCCGGCCACACAATGGCGAGGACCGGAAGTGCGTCACCGGATGTTCCCCGGCGGCCATCTTGCAGGTGGCGGAGGAGGTGACGGCGGATGCCAGAGGAGGGGAACCGGCAGCACGTCACTTTCGGGGGACTGGAAAGGCAGACGGACTGGAGGGCAATATCCTAGAGACGCTGAGCGCCGGGAAACTAGCGGAAAAGGGGAGCAAGCTAACGAGGGGGCCAGAGAGGCGGAGACAGCGCTCGCAAGCAGGGCCTATCACCGCAAAATTAGAATAGGAGAGAGGGACTAGTTTGAGACAGGGGTAGGTGAGACACATGGCGACAGCGTGGCTAGAATCCCAGATGGCCGAATAGCGCATGGATAAACGGCACCTACAGCACAACCCCAGAAAGGAGGCACATCTCTGTAGAACGGAGAGGAGGGAGGTTAGAACAAGAGAGTGGAGGCAGAGGCTTCAGGCCCGGGTAGCAGTGCAGTGGGGGAGACGAGTTTAAGGACACGCCTAGGAGAAGATGGCACTAGCCTAGGAGATTAGGGGAGACAGATACATAACAGAGGGAAGACGTATAGACAGCGCTAGGGTTTTTCATATGCGGAAGAAGGGGGGAGGGATACCAGTTAATGGAGGAGGAGAAAAGTTGTTTAATAGGATAGCGTTACAGTTCTGTTTTGCTAGGCAGCTTACGTTAAGAGGTGGAGGGGGGGTGGGGATCCACGCCTGCCATCACCTTGGGACTCCGCATGGGTGACTGGGAGCTCAGCCCCAGTTGGCTCATGAAAGTCCTCTCCGGGACAGCCGAGATGGGCGGGAAGAGAGGGCAGAAATCCGCCCTGGAGGGTGCCCAGGCTGAACGCCCGAGAGGGGCAGACTGGGGGATGACGGGAGTTCACTCCCGCACATCCACCAGCATTGCATTCTTTGTTGTGTTTCCCTTATGTGTGCTCTTTTGTTTTCTCCCGCAGCAGTCCAGGTACCTCAAAACAAAAAGGAAGTCGCAGACGTCAAGCTCCTTAAACAGGACAGACACAGGCAGCCAAAAGGTCAGCTATACAGAGACGCCCACAAGTTCTACAAATGGGTAGGAACATAATAATCATTTCCCACAATGTTAAGGGGTTTAATAGCCAGCAAAAAAGGAAATTAGCCATGACAGACTACCGTAGATTGGACCCTGACCTCCTCATGATCCAGGAGACACACTTCTCAAAAAACAGCTCTCTAAAATACATTGACGGCCGATACAGACAGTGGTATGCAGCCTCAGCTAATAAGAAGCGAAGAGGGGTGGCGATCCTCATTCACAATCGCCTGCCCCTGACTCTCACCCACACTAGGAGAGATAAGAATGGCAGATTCCTGATTGTGGTGGGGGACATACAGGGGCAGGCTATTACCCTAGCGACGGTGTACACACCGAGCGAACAAGAAGAGGCCTTTATGACCAAATTTTTCTGTATTCTCAAAAGCCTGTCACGGGGAGTGGTAGTGGTGGGCGGGGACTTCAACCAAACTTTGAACCCGATCCTAGATAGATGTACACCAGGAGGGCATAAGAGACCAAGGGCGCGCTCCGCGTGGCTCCAGGGGCTACAGGTGAATAGCCTCTCAGATATCTGGCGAGAACAGCATCAGGGTGAAAAGGGGTTCACCTTTTACTCCCACCCACACGACAGGTACAGCAGGATAGACTACCTCTTTGTGTCTAACAGAATGGTTTTTCAGATCGCCCATACGGGTATCCATGAAATTTCATGGTCAGATCATGCACCTATTGAGCTGCGGTGCTTTGACTATAGACTGGACAGACCACGAGCGAATTGGAAAGTTAACGAACTCTTGCTTAAAATCCCCGAGATTGAACAGAGCGTGGGAAATAGCATCAGGGATTATTTCAAGGAGAACGCCGGCAGTGTCACTTCACAATTTACCCTTTGGGAGGCCCATAAGGCTACTCTGAGAGGAGTACTCATCGGGCTAGCAAGCAGGCGCAAAAGGGAGAAGGAACAGAAAATTAATCAATTACAAACTGAATTATCCGTCCATCCGTCCTGTCGTCCTTACATAAAGATAAGAAACAAGCGGCATCGTTAAAGAGACTGCTAGACACCAAAACCAAGCTAAATTTGCTGCTGGCCTCCCGGGCTGAGAGGGAGCTATCTTGGACTAAGCGGAAATTTTATGAGAAGGCGAACAAGCCGGATACTCCCCTTGCCAGAAAACTCAATCCTAGAGCCCAAAATTTTCACATTCAGGTGATTAGAAACGAAAGGGGTGATCTTACATCAGACCCCAAACTCATAGTAGCTGAATTCAAAAAGTACTATGAAAAACTATACGATGGGGCGAAAGTCACTCAGGGCCCAAACACTAGCAAACACCTAAAGACATTTCTGGAAGAGGCTAAACTACCTAGCTTAAGCAGAGAGGAAAGGGAGGCGCTACAGGAAGACTTCTCAATGGAGGAGCTGATGGAGGTATTAAAGTCACTAAAGGCAGCTAAAGCCCCAGGCCCAGACGGCTTCTCTAACCTCTATTATAAAAAAAATTAGGAAAATTCTGGCCCCCCAGCTACTAAAACTATATAACGCATTTCTGGAGGGTGCCCCTATTCCAGGCCCAATGCTGCAAGCGTCCATATCAGTTATCCACAAGCAAGGGAAGGACCCAGCGGATTGTAAAAGTTAGACCCATTTCCCTCATTAATTCGGATACCAAGATATTTTCTAAATTATTGGCTAACCGTCTTAATCGGGTTATGCCTAAGCTGGTCCACCCTGATCAAGTAGGGTTCATATGTGGTAGACAGGCGTCAGACAATACCAGACGGATCATAGATCTAATTGATTTGGCACAGAGGAAAAATATCCCGTCTCTGGTATTGAGTCTAGACGCCGAAAAAGCTTTTGATAGAGTAGATTGGCCCTACATGAAAGCGACGCTTGAGCAGATGGGCTTTGGAGAGAGAATGATGGGCGCCATTCTGGCTCTGTATCGGGGTCCGACGGCGAGAGTCAAGCATCAGGGCTTCCCGTCAGAGGAATTCCCGATAAAGAGTGGCACCAGACAGGGATGCCCCGTCTCCGCTCCTCTTTGCACTTTGCATCGAGCCCTTAGCTGCGCATATCCGACTTAGTCCCGACATAGCAGGAATTCAGATAAGAGAATAAAGTGGCCCTGTATGCAAACAATGTTATTTTAACACTGTCTCGGCCCCTTACCTCTCTGCCAAATGTCTTCAGCCTACTAGGTGTATTCAATAAATTATCCGGGTTCAAAATTAACCAAACGAAATCTGAAGCCCTAAATTTAAATTTGCCTAAGCCCACAGCAAAAATACTAGAGATAAATTTCAACTTCAAATGGCAAGCCTCCCAGATTAAATACCTAGGGGTCAATATTACAAGGAATTATAGAGACTTGAACAAGGCAAATTACCCCAGACTAATCAGGACCCTGAAGGAAGATCTCAAAAGGTGGTCAGGGAGCGGCATATCCTGGATAGGTAGAATCTAGAGTGTCAAAATGAATTTTCTCCGTAGAATTTTGTACTTATTTCAAACATTATTCATACAGTTGGTAAGAGACGACATCCTCCGTCTGCAGTCCTCAATGGTGAAATTCATCTGGGGTAATAAAACTGCACGTATAAAATTAAGTACGTTAGTCCGACCCACGACTAGAGGGGGGCTGGGGGTACCTGCTTGTTCTCATACTTCAGAGCGGCCCAACTGTCTCAAATTACTCTCTGGCATACTCATCCTAGCCTACGGCGATGGGTAGAACTGGAAAAGGCCTGCTGCGCTCCAGTAGAGCTGCAGGACATAATTTGGCTTCCGAAAAAAGTGTTCAAGAACATTGGCGAACCACTTTCCGCGTGGGTAGCTCATTCCTGTTTCAACTCTGCCCTCTCGCAAGCTAAACAAGCCTACTTTTCTTCACTAATCAACATGCACAAGTCTAACCCACGCCGACTGTTCTCTGTCTTTGATACTCTACCCAAACCACCCTCAGCTGCCTCTCCTTCCTCCATCTCCGCTCAGGACTTTGCTGACTATTATAAGGAAAAGGTGGAATCCATACGTCAGAACATCCCCTCTGTTTCTTCCTCCCATCCTACACCTCTTCCTAACTCTCCTCCTGCCTTCCTTGACTCTTTTTCCACTGTCTCAGAGGAGGATGTGACGCTGTTGATCGCCTCTTCTCCCTCTACCACTTGCCCTCTTGACCCCATTCCCTCCCATCTCCTAAAACCTCTAGCTCCTACTATAATCCCTATGCTCACGCACATTTTTAACTCCTCCCTCTGCTCTGGAACCTTTCCATCCTCCTTCAAACATGCAACAGTCATACCATTACTCAAAAACAGCAAGCTTGACCCTACCTGTCTTTCTAACTATCGGCCTGTCTCCCTCCTGCCTTTTGCCTCTAAACTCCTTGAACGTCTTGTATTCGCTCGCTTGCTCCATTTTCTCAACACCTATTCTCTCCTAGACCCTCTACAATCTGGCTTCCGCACTGCTCACTCCACGGAAACAGCCCTCACTAAAATAACTGACGACCTCCATGCTGCCAAAGACAGAGGTCATTACACTCTGCTCATATTACTCGACCTCTCTGCAGCATTTGACACCGTGGACCACCCTCTTCTCCTTCACATTCTCCATACTCTTGGCATTCGGAACAAAGCTCTATCCTGGATCTCATCCTACCTCTCCCATTGTACTTTCAGTGTCTCTTCTGCTAATACCTCCTCCTCCTCTATTGATCTCTCTGTGGGGGTACCCAAGGGCTCTGTCCTGGGACCTCTTCTCTTTTCTCTGTATACACTCTCTCTAGGTGACCTAATAACATCTTTTGGGTTTAATTATCACCTCTATGCTGACGACACACAAATATATTTCTCAACACCCGACCTTACACCTGCTGTACAAACCAAAGTTTCTGAATGTCTCTCTGCTATATCATCCTGGATGGCCCTCCGCCGCCTTAAACTCAACATGGCTAAAACAGAGCTCCTCATACTTCCTCCCAAACCTGGCCCTACTACCTCCTTCCACATTACTGTTGGAACTACGATCATTCACCCAGTAGCCCAAACACGCTGCCTTGGGGTCACACTCGACTCCTCTCTCACATTTGCCCCTCACATTCAAAATATTTCTAAAACCTGTCGCTTTTTCCTCCGCAATATAACAAAGATACGCCCTTTCCTCTGTTGCTCGACTGCTAAAACTCTGACTCAGGCCCTCATTCTCTCCCGTCTTGATTACTGTAACCTCCTGCTGTCCGGCCTTCCTGCCTCTCACCTGTCTCCCCTACAATCTATCCTTAACGCTGCTGCCAGAATCACGCTACTCTTTCCTAGATCTGTCTCAGCATCTCCCCTCATGAAATCCCTCTCCTGGCTTCCGATCAAATCCCGCATCTCACACTCCATTCTTCTCCTCACTTTTAAAGCTTTACACTCTTCTGCCCCTCCTTACATCTCAGCCCTAATTTCTCGTTATGCACCATCCAGACTCTTGCGTTCTTCTCAAGGATGTCTTCTTTCTATCCCCTTTGTATCTAAAGCCCTCTCCCGCCTTAAACCTTTTTCATTGACTGCCCCTCACCTCTGGAATGCCCTTCCCCTCAGTACCCGACTAGCACCCTCTCTATCCACCTTTAAGACACAATTGCTTAAAGAAGCATATGAATAGCACTGTGGCTATTCTGAACACATGGCACATAAAGCTTGGCCCCCTGCAGATGCACTTACCAGAACTCCCTCCTACTGTCTCTGTACGTTCTCCCTACCTACCAATTAGACTGTAAGCTCCTCGGAGCAGGGACTCCTCTTCCTTAATGTCTAAAGCACTTATTCCCATGATCTGTTATTTATATTATCTGTTATTTATTGGATTACCACATGTATTACTGCTGTGAAGCGCTATGTACATTAATGGCGCTATATAAATAAAGACATACAATACAATACAATACAATTGGCGGTGTGGGAGAGCAGCAGATATAAATATGCTCTTACAGGGCAGCACTCCTTGTTGACCCCGTTCTTGGGGAACTCTGATTTCGCTCCTGGTCTGTTGAGTAAGGACTTCACAATCTGGAAACAGAAAGGCCTCACAAGGCTCTTACATCTGGAGGGTAGCATATCAATCAAATCTTTTGATCAACTCAAATCCGAAAAAGGTATACCAAACTCCGAATTATTTAGATACCTCCAGATTCGAGCATTTTACAATTAAATCCCAAAACGCCCCAGGCGTACTAATTTTGAGCAGCTATGTACCAGAGGGACAGGTACAAAGGGACTTATATCTGGAGTTTACAGAGAGGTGGTATGTCCTGCTAAAGACAGTGACATCAAATTGAATTACAGGACTAGATGGGAGGAAGACTTAGGGGAAACATTAGAGAACGAGGATTGGGACACTATAGTTCTGGCAGCGGCAAAGAGCTCTATCTGCACCACATTGAAGGAGAATGCATATAAGGTCCTCATGAGGTGGTATCTTACCCCGAAAAGATTGGTTATATTTGTCAAGGACTATCCCCCCTTATGCCCAAAACAATGTGGGGAGAAGGCAGACCTGCTGCATATGCTGTGGGGTTGCATTAAGGTGGCCCCGATCTGGGAAGACATTGGAAGCTGGCTGCAGACTTTGCTTGGCCGCGAGGTCCCTTTGGACCCCTGGCTGCTCCTGTTGGGACGGCGCACCAGGGGCCTAAACAGATCTGACCATAAATTGATTGCACATTTTGCCACGGCCCTGAGGTGCAAGATCGCAGCATTATGGAAGCAACCAGAAGTACCCAACATCCCAAAAATTCGGAACCGAATCTGGTACGTTTGCCGGATGGAACAGCTGACGAGCATGGTAAATGACACCGGCACAAGCTTCCTCAAAGTGTGGGCGCCCTGGCTGGCCCAAACAGATATCCCAGGGATAGATGCCACTACTATACTGCTTTGATAATAAGAAATGCATTCTCCTTTGATGGACCAGAACTGACAATAGGTAGTAGCACAAGACCGGTAGGGCCGACTACAAACGGGCCGGAGCATGGGCTAAGGAAGCAAAAACACACCCGCGCAGATCCCCCATAAGTAGGACCAGCGATATAGACTCCTTGAAAGAGATTATCCAGACTTCAACCCCCCCTCTACCCCCCCTCTCTTGTTGTAAGTCGGTATGTCTGTACGTCTCCCCAGTTTGTAGTTATTATTGATGTTACCTAAATCAAGTGCTGTGGATACTGATTTCCCAGACAATGGGTTGAAAGATTGTTGTATGCATGTATCAAGTGCTTAATAAAAACTTTTGTTGAAAAAAATAAAGGATATTATACGAGAACAATCTCACATTCCAGAAGGTCTGGTGGTCCCGGAGGTTCGGCTATTCACCCCACCACCTCAGCAAAAGAAAGTTTTGAACTGGGGCCACTCCTCTAAGATTGCAGGACATCCTGGTAATAGTAGAACCATTGATCTGGTAGAACGGACATTCTGGTGGCCTGGGATGCGGAATGACTGGGCCGAGCTCCTCCCCTGGGCCGAATTTGCGCATAATAATTTGCGTAACGGATCCACCACAGAGTCGCCTTTTTTCGTCAACTATGGATTCCATCCTCTACTCCTACCCTTCTCCAAACCCTCCTCAGGGGTTCCTGCAGCAGACAACAGGATCCGTGGAAAATGAAACACAAAACACAGCGCACAACGCCAATAGTGAAGTACTATAAAAAATTATATTAAAAGATTAAAGTTCTGCGTACATCAAGCAAGAAATTACAAGCAATCAACAAAGCATGGTGTGGGTTACCGCACGCTGGAACTGAAGATCGCAGATCAGACTCACAGCAGGTTACTTCCTATACAGCAGCAGTGAAATCGCCCGATAATCCCAAGTCCACAGACCTCCCTTAGGTCTAGCCACAATCAGGAGTGTCCTTAGTATAGGGATAAGGGGAGCTGGTATATAACCACTATGGAGTTCAGAGTACTCTCCGTGTTCCTCGCTCCACCCGACGCTACGACACTTCCAGTCACGTGACTCAGGCACTTGGTCTCGCAATGATGACACAGCTCTCGCGCGTTCTTCTCCAGAGAGACAAGATGTAGATTCGGTCGTGCGCCGTAGTTAGGAGCAAGTGGCAAATGGCAAACAAACTTATGGGGAAGGATTCAGGGGAACCCCAGAATGGCAACCACCAGACAAAAGACTCAAGCGGACTGTCACCGCGAGGTCCAGGAGTTTAAGACTCAAGGTCCCTTCTCTAAAACTGGCACCTAGATTCCTCGGACCACTCACCATCACAGAGAGAATCAAGCCGGTCGCCTACCGGCTACACCTCCCTATCTCTATGAGAATTCCCTCCGCTTTTCATTTCTCGCTTTTGAAACCGTTCAGCAGGAATGCTTATTCTTCTACCCCCTCGGCTCCTCCTCCTCCATGTCTGGTACAGGGTCAACAGGTATATGAGGTACAATCTATCCTAGATTCAAGGTACTCCAGAGGATCCATTCAGTACCTGGTACACTGGAAAGGATTCGGACCTGAGGAAAGGTCTTGGGTTCTGCATCATCGCCTTCATGCCCAAGACTCCTCCGTCTCATCCATCAGAAATACCCGGACAAGCCATCCTGGAGGTCGCTCCTGAAGGAGGAAGGGGGGTACTGTGAGATTTGCGGAGGCACATCGTCCTCGGCGTGCTCTCCGCGGAGATTCTAGCACCGCACCGCCGTATGCGCCCCTTACCTCCAGCAAGTTCCGCGTTCCTGCGCTTCCCGATCCCCGCCATTGCCAGCGCAGCCGGCACTGCACCACAGCCACGCCAGCACAGAGGGGAAACACATGGGAGAAAAGAGTGCAGCCTGGCAGGAGTCATATACCATCTGAATATTAACTTGTAAATATTCTCCTTAATCACAACGCACGATGAGTTTTTGGAAGCAGCTTCCCAGATGTCTTTCCAGATATTGAGATCTATACAGACGTTAAGATCCTTTTCCCAGGATACCATATAGTTATCGGGGGTTTGGTTGCTCTTGATAGAGGATAAACTCTGATATATTCTGGAGATAATGCACTTTGTGTGGGGCTGGTGTAGACACCAGTCCGCAATACAAAGTTAAAGCATGGGGTTCACCTGGTGAAGTTAAAGCATGGGGTTGACCAGCGAAGCGAATGGGGGGACTTTCCCTTGAGTGAGAATATCCTTAACTCTTGAGTCCTTTTTGAACCCAGGTATTGGAGTGCGGGTTTCTTGTGTAGAAAGGAAGGGAGGGGTCCGAGAATATGGATTGCATGAGGGAAGGAGTACTGGTTAGTTGGAACCTGGATTTAAGGGAATCCCAGAGATTACAGGCAAAGGATATCACCGGGTTCTTGTAAATCTCGGTTGGTCTAGACTTTTTATTGAGCCAGAGAAGATTTTTTATTTTACATGAGGAGCAAATCAAATCCTCTATTTCGACCCACCTTTTTTCGGTTGGGGTTGAATGCCAGCTAATAAGTTGCCCTAGTTGTTTGGCTCTATAGTAGTTTTGTAAGTTCGGGAGAGCTAAGCCTTCTTCTGATTTGGACTTATAAAGAATATCTTTGCGAACTCTGGGTCGCCTATTTTGCCAGACAAACTTCAAAATTTTCTTCTGGATATTATTTAGGTCTTTCTGACAGATTTTAACCGGGAGAGTTTGGAAGAGATAGAGGAGTCTAGGTAAAATATTCATTTTAATAGTGGTTACCCGCCCAAACCAGGATATTATATATGGATTCCAAGTGGTTAAATCCTTGACTATCCTTGACTATCTGGTCGAAAAAAGGGTTTAAAATTTGCGTTGTATAAAGTTGAATAATCTTTTGTTAATTGGACCCCTAGATATTTAATATGGTTCGTATTCCATTTGAAGTCGAAATTTAGTTGGAGTAACTTTACTAATTCTTTGGGGAGATTTAAACTAAGGGCCATGGATTTGGAATGATTAATTTTATAACCTGAAAGGGAGCCGAATTCTGATAGAACGTGAAAAAGGTTATGGAGGGATGTGAGAGGTTTTGAGAGCGTCAATAGTATATCATCCCCAAATATAGCTATTTTGAATTCTTCCTGGCCAACAGAAATACCCACAATATTGGGATTCATTCTTATCCGGCATGCTAATGGTTCTTTGGCTAAGGCAAACAACAAGGGTGACAGCGGACATCCTTGTCTAGTTCCATTTAATATTGAATAGGGATCAGACAAAGTGTTGTTCGTTCTCACAATGGCCGTTGGTGTGGAGTATAGTGTTTTTATGCTATTTAAAATTTTGGACGTGAATCCCATCTGTGAAAGCGTAGCTGACAAACTGCCAGTCTAATCGATCGAACGCTTTTTCTGCGTCTAGAGAGAGTAATAGAGATGGGCACTTTGTGTGTTTTGCTACATGTATTAGATTCACCGTACTCCTTGTGTTGTCAAGGGCTTGTCTGCCCAGGATAAACCCCACCTGGTCTGGATGAACTAATTTAGGGAGAATACTATTTAATCTGTTGGCTAAGATCTTTGCATATAGTTTTAGATCTGTATTTAACAGTGAAATAGGTCTGTAGCTAGAGCACAACAGAGGATCTTTTCCCCTGTGTGACGATAGTGAGGGTTTGGCCCGGGATTAACGGGGTTACTCCCCAAGGGCCCCCCTCTAACCTCGCCAGGGAGACAAGGGGTTAACTGGGCTGAGGCCCAGAACTGTGACTTAACCCTTGTTAAATAACATGAAAATGCTTATTCCCCTGTGTAAATGATGTTGTTGCTGGATCAGGGTCTGCATAACCCACCCACTGGGACTTAAGGGGTTAATCTTATATGCAGTGCTGAATAAACAGTTACCTGAAAACTGGTAATTTGGTAACTGAGTAAGCCAGGACCCTGAGCCTTGGGGTACAGCCTCCGGGTCACCCCCCAAGTACACACATATTAAAAATATAACGTTGTCATAAGAGAAACATATATTTTTGATAAAGTGACTTTTTGTAGTTTTTGAAATACACAGGCAGAATGCTAATAATGGTGTGCTAATGTACAGGCAGAATGCCTGTCTTTATAATGCATGAGGAGCCAAATGGTGCCTCATATGAGTATTCACTGGAAGTGTATATCAACAGAGAGGTGTGATACATCGCCCTGATCAATAGGTACCTGACCTAATTGGTTATGCGAAAAGCAAAAGCCCACTTCAAAAGGTTTATTGACGTGGCCAGTAGGATGCTAAATAGGATATCCTGCTAGATTTGAGCCTGGCTTCCCAGGGGAATTGTTTATGCGGGAAGCAGGCAAAAGGAAGGGAAGGGTTTGTTATTCACACCTTCCAGCAAAAGGTATTCCCCAACAGGATATCAAAAGTGAGTAACTTTATTAAATATAAGGATACTATGAGATGTCCTTGGCTGAACCGGCTAAGAATTACATAAGTGTATTGGCGAGAGTAAGCCGATCTTGGGAAGTCTAAACATTGAATATGTAACTGCTGCTAAATGCCAGATATTAATATCTCTATTAATGTTCATATTACAATGTAATGATGGATCTCTCTACGAGCGTCAGGTGTCCCAGAATGCAGTAATATATCTCACCTGACTGTGTGTATAACGGAATGGAAGTTATGCAATGATTTGCAGTAAATATGAAATTTTGGTTGAGTCTGAGGAACCCCTGTTGTGATGAGCAGGGAAAGGCTAGAATTTACAAACCTGATCATCAAAGACTAAGTGGCTAATTGCTTATGCTTGGCCCAACGGACAAAAGGAATTAACCAGAGGAAGTGGAACTTTTCACACTGACCACCTAGCTTCAAGAGGATTTTACTAGACGGCACGGAGCCGTAAACTGGGGTACCAGGGTTAAAATGATATATAAGTCAAGCCACCCTTTACCCAGGTTGTTCATGTTCATTGTTCTTCATGCAAATGATCTTCATGCATGCATGTGACCTGCCTGTTTTGCTGTGATGTCACCTGGAGATATGGGCAGTCTGTAATCCTGCTGGCTGTCTTGCCATAATCTTTACGTAAGTGTCTATATTTTGCCTGTTATTGTATAATCTGTTGTGTTCACCTTTATCAAGGAATAAATTCTATTTATCATATCTAAGTCTCGTCCCAGTTCAAACCCAGGTATATATATATATTTATATATATAGTTTTTGGTGTACAATTACAGCCTGTCGCAAGCTCTCGTGACAGGCTTGTAATTAACTGGTGGCAGCGGTGGGATCGAACTGGACCTGGATTACAGTATTCTGCGGGGTACTGTGATCCAGTGGGAACTTGATGGTAATTGCAAGTTCCTGGGACTAAAGATATTGAACACACAGTGTACAACATATAACACAAGATATGGCACCTCCTCACTGTTCCCCTACTTGTGAGAAGCATTTCCTCCAGAACCAAAGTGCCGGCCATCCGTCTGACTGGAGCCGGGCACTGAGACCAGAGGAGTGCATCAAGTCGGCGCGGGGAGCAGCAGCCAGCAAGGCTGAGAGAGAGACAGCAATCGGTGAGCATGAAACCCGGCAGGCTGAGCAAAGATCCACAGCTGCAGCTGCTGTAACCATCAGACATGTGGAGGGAGCGGGTGGTCTTGCACCAGGAGAGGTATTGGCCGTTGCGGCGGCCAGTCCATTTTACCCAGAATTGCTGGCCCTGATGTTTGCGCAGGGAGAGATGTCTCCGGCTGAGCGGCTCGAGCAGCTGAAGCTGGCGATGATCCGACCCACTTATCCCCTCCCAGAGCCCGGCGCTCAAGCCTCTCCGCTCTGGACTCCGTTGCCCCTTGCTGGGGTTAGTCTACTGGCGGCGGAGAAGCTCTGGAATGAGCCCGGCGCTCAGGCAACTCCGCTCTGGACTCCGTTGCCCCTTGCTGGGGTTAGTCCACCGGTGGCGGAGAAGCACCGGCAGCTGCTGCGGCACTGCCAACAAATGGGCCACAATAATGCCCAGTGCCCTGACCGTGCGCGGTCAGGCGAAGAAGCCCCTCAGGGCCAACGCTCACGAGCTGCGGAGTTTTTGGTGTACAATTACAGCCTGTCGCAAGCTCTCGTGACAGGCTTGTAATTAACTGGTGGCAGCGGTGGGATCGAACTGGACCTGGATTACAGTATTCTGCGGGGTACTGTGATCCAGTGGGAACTTGATGGTAATTGCAAGTTCCTGGGACTAAAGATATTGAACACACAGTGTACAACATATAACACAAGATATGGCACCTCCTCACTGTTCCCCTACTTGTGAGAAGCATTTCCTCCAGAACCAAAGTGCCGGCCATCCGTCTGACTGGAGCCGGGCACTGAGACCAGAGGAGTGCATCAAGTCGGCGCGGGGAGCAGCAGCCAGCAAGGCTGAGAGAGAGACAGCAATCGGTGAGCATGAAACCCGGCAGGCTGAGCAAAGATCCACAGCTGCAGCTGCTGTAACCATCAGACATGTGGAGGGAGCGGGTGGTCTTGCACCAGGAGAGGTATTGGCCGTTGCGGCGGCCAGTCCATTTTACCCAGAATTGCTGGCCCTGATGTTTGCGCAGGGAGAGATGTCTCCGGCTGAGCGGCTCGAGCAGCTGAAGCTGGCGATGATCCGACCCACTTATCCCCTCCCAGAGCCCGGCGCTCAAGCCTCTCCGCTCTGGACTCCGTTGCCCCTTGCTGGGGTTAGTCTACTGGCGGCGGAGAAGCTCTGGAATGAGCCCGGCGCTCAGGCAACTCCGCTCTGGACTCCGTTGCCCCTTGCTGGGGTTAGTCCACCGGTGGCGGAGAAGCACCGGCAGCTGCTGCGGCACTGCCAACAAATGGGCCACAATAATGCCCAGTGCCCTGACCGTGCGCGGTCAGGCGAAGAAGCCCCTCAGGGCCAACGCTCACGAGCTGCGGAAAAGATGACCCAGTTAGCGGCATCCTCTGATGGCTCCCGCCCAGCCGGGGCGACAACCCTCCTCGGGACGTCTCCTGGAGAACCTGGACGGGCTGCATCAGCAACAGCGGCGGAGAGCAGCGGCCATCCACCTGATCCCGGCGGAGAACCAGCGGCGGCGGCAGAGAAGACGCCGCCACTCCGGCATCCTGCCGGCGGCAGTTTTATTCGGGGGGAGGGACAGGGGTTGCGGGAGGGGGTTATTTTACCAAGTTTGCATGGAGCTGAGTTCCTCCACAAAGACCTGGGACCCTTGTCCTGCACCGTTTTACCTGTACCCAACCCGGGCGCTGTTGCGGCAGCGGCCCGGTGCTGCCCAGCCCAGATGGGGCCGGCGGCGGCCGCTCCAGTCCCCCTGCAATTGGGACCAACGAAGGCGGCGGTCTCTGCGGGGACCAGCAAGGTAAGCCAGACCAAGTCGCAGACTGACTCTGACTTATGTTTCCCTATGACTGTACCCTGTTGTTTCACTCTAGGGGTGACTGGGGGGTGGCAGGAGATAGGGGCACCAGGGGAGGGGAAGGAAGGGCAGCTGGTAGGGCAGTCAGGATTCCCCATTACCCTGGCGGGGCAGCAAGGGGACTCTCAGTTAAGAGCCCCACTGTTGCATCCTTGCTATGGGCTGGAGGTACCAGGGGTTGTGGCACAGTTAGACCACCCCCAGATTACCTGCCAGCCAGGAGCTAAGGTGGGTGCATCTGCACCAGCAACCCTGAGCTCATCCCCGGTAATGGGGAGACAGTGTCAGGGAGATGGCCTCACTCAGGTGTCCCTAGGATCCAGGTTAGGATTAGTTAGGGAGAAACGGAGTGAGGGGAGGCTGCAGGTAGGTAGCCAGCATCAGTTCTCAGGGGAGGGGAAGGAAGGGCAGCTTGTAGGGCCGCCAGGCCTCCCCATTACCTGGGCAGAGCAGCAAGGGGACTCTCAGTTAAGAGCCCCCTTGTTGCAGCCTTGCTATGGGCTGGAGGTACCAGGGGTTGTGGCACAGTTAGACCACCCCCAGATTACCTGCCAGCCAGGAGCTAAGGTGGGTGCATCTGCACCAGCAACCCTGAGCTCACCTCCGGTAATGGGGGCACAGCTTCAGGGAGAGGGGCTAGCCCCGTTAGCACCCAGCTCTAGGGTAGGATCGCCTGGGAGAGGGTTGGGTGGGCCAGTGGGAACCGGGGAGGGAAGGCAGCGAGTGAGCCAGCCAGTTTTCCCCGTTACCCTGGCAAAGCCTCAGGGGGTGTCTCAGATCAGCAACCCCCTGTTGCAGCCTTGCTATGGGCTGGAGGTACCAGGGGTTGTGGCACAGTTAGACCACCCCCAGATTACCTGCCAGCCAAGAGCTAAGGCGGTTGCATCTGGAGAGATGCCCCTGGGCTCATCCCCGGTAATGGGGAGACAGTGTCAGGGAGATGGCCTCACTCAGGTGTCCCTAGGGTCCAGGCTAGGATTAGCTAGGGAGAAGCGGAGTGAGGGGAGGCTGCAGGTAGGTAGCCAGCAGCAGATCTCAGTGAGAGAAGGAGGGCTAGTGGTAGCCAGGGAGGGAAAGCATCAGGTAGTGACGCTAGAGTTTCCCGTTACCCTGGCAGAGCCCCAGGGGGTTTCTCAGATCAGCAACCCCCTGTTGCAGCCTGGCTATGGGCTGGAGGTATCCGGGGCAGTGGCAGGCTTGTGCCACCCCAGGGATACCTGCCAGCCAAGCGCTAAGGCGGTTGCATCTGGAGAGGTGCCCCTGAGCTCATCCCTGGTAAGGGGGAGACAAGGTCAGGGAGGTAGGTGCACTCAGGTAGTTCCAGGGTCTGGGGTAGGATTGCCCAGGGAGGAGAGGAGTGCAGGTGGGCTGCAGGGAGGTAAGCAGCCGGCTGAGGTGCTGGGCCTAGGGGAGGCTAGGCAGGGAGGCACCGTGGAGCAGGGGGAGATAGGAGGTCAGTGGGGTGTCAGGCAGCTGGCAGAAGCTAGGGATGGGCTAGGTAGGCAGAAAGTCCCTTGCTATGACAGGCCAGGAGTGACCCCCCTGACAGATTCCCCCGGGTCCCCAAAGGAAGGGCTGTGGGTAGATAGGCAGCCAGGGAGGAGAGTCAGGAGTATGGCGGAGCAGCTACAGGGTGACACAGAGCCAGGGCAGGTAGGGTCCCTACAGAATAGTGACATAATCCTGTCCCAGACTTGGTTGACAGGAAAGCGACGGTCTGTGCTGTATAGCTGGTCTCCTGCTGGGGCAGAGGGAGGCAAAGGAGAATGCCCGGCTTTGCAGGAACTGGACTTTACAATCCACTGTGTACTGGTCAATGCCGGAGGACAATTTTGCCAGGCCAATCCCTCAGGACGTATTGAGGGCGTCAAGGGCGCCAGTGGTACCCCAGTGCCTGGGGGAGGCGACTGGGGCACCAGGGCCCCATTGAGCCGGGGAGGTGTGACGATAGTGAGGGTTTGGCCCGGGATTAACGGGGTTACTCCCCAAGGGCCCCCCTCTAACCTCGCCAGGGAGACAAGGGGTTAACTGGGCTGAGGCCCAGAACTGTGACTTAACCCTTGTTAAATAACATGAAAATGCTTATTCCCCTGTGTAAATGATGTTGTTGCTGGATCAGGGTCTGCATAACCCACCCACTGGGACTTAAGGGGTTAATCTTATATGCAGTGCTGAATAAACAGTTACCTGAAAACTGGTAATTTGGTAACTGAGTAAGCCAGGACCCTGAGCCTTGGGGTACAGCCTCCGGGTCACCCCCCAAGTACACACATATTAAAAATATAACGTTGTCATAAGAGAAACATATATTTTTGATAAAGTGACTTTTTGTAGTTTTTGAAATACACAGGCAGAATGCTAATAATGGTGTGCTAATGTACAGGCAGAATGCCTGTCTTTATAATGCATGAGGAGCCAAATGGTGCCTCATATGAGTATTCACTGGAAGTGTATATCAACAGAGAGGTGTGATACATCGCCCTGATCAATAGGTACCTGACCTAATTGGTTATGCGAAAAGCAAAAGCCCACTTCAAAAGGTTTATTGACGTGGCCAGTAGGATGCTAAATAGGATATCCTGCTAGATTTGAGCCTGGCTTCCCAGGGGAATTGTTTATGCGGGAAGCAGGCAAAAGGAAGGGAAGGGTTTGTTATTCACACCTTCCAGCAAAAGGTATTCCCCAACAGGATATCAAAAGTGAGTAACTTTATTAAATATAAGGATACTATGAGATGTCCTTGGCTGAACCGGCTAAGAATTACATAAGTGTATTGGCGAGAGTAAGCCGATCTTGGGAAGTCTAAACATTGAATATGTAACTGCTGCTAAATGCCAGATATTAATATCTCTATTAATGTTCATATTACAATGTAATGATGGATCTCTCTACGAGCGTCAGGTGTCCCAGAATGCAGTAATATATCTCACCTGACTGTGTGTATAACGGAACGGAAGTTATGCAATGATTTGCAGTAAATATGAAATTTTGGTTGAGTCTGAGGAACCCCTGTTGTGATGAGCAGGGAAAGGCTAGAATTTACAAACCTGATCATCAAAGACTAAGTGGCTAATTGCTTATGCTTGGCCCAACGGACAAAAGGAATTAACCAGAGGAAGTGGAACTTTTCACACTGACCACCTAGCTTCAAGAGGATTTTACTAGACGGCACGGAGCCGTAAACTGGGGTACCAGGGTTAAAATGATATATAAGTCAAGCCACCCTTTACCCAGGTTGTTCATGTTCATTGTTCTTCATGCAAATGATCTTCATGCATGCATGTGACCTGCCTGTTTTGCTGTGATGTCACCTGGAGATATGGGAGAAGTGGCAGTCTGTAATCCTGCTGGCTGTCTTGCCATAATCTTTACGTAAGTGTCTATATTTTGCCTGTTATTGTATAATCTGTTGTGTTCACCTTTATCAAGGAATAAATTCTATTTATCATATCTAAGTCTCGTCCCAGTTCAAACCCAGGTATATAAATATATTTATATATATAGTTTTTGGTGTACAATTACAGCCTGTCGCAAGCTCTCGTGACACCCTGGTAGCACGAAGCATATCTGTAGGAGGGCGAAGGCCTAGTAGCATCTCATTAAATATTTTGGTAAGAAATGGGAGGAGCGTTGTGGAATATTTCTTGTAATAAAGATTAGAAAATCCATCCGGACCAGGGGCCTTCCCAATTTTCAGGGATTTTATTGCTTCCGTAATTTCCAGGGGCTCTATCGTTTTTAAGGTTTATGATATCATTCGGATCTAGAATGGGGAGTCGGCATTCTGCTAGATAATTTGGAATCTTTATTGTTCTTTTATTTTTAGCCGAGTCTCCCACTGGGCCTGGTAGGTTGTAAAGGGATGTATAGTAGTCTTTAAATGCGTCACTTATAATCTTGGGGTTGTGGGATACTAAGCCATTTTAAGTGTAGATGTTGTGAATTTTAGCTTTAGCTTGTTTTTGCTTTAGTTTGCGTGCCAACATTCTATCTGCTTTATTACTTTTTTCGTAATATTTCTGTTGAGTCCATCTTATAGCTCTTTCTGTGTTTGATACCAACAAAAGGTTTAGTTCACCCCTCACTGAGATTATCTGCCTGTAATTTTTCCGGGAGGGGTTTGAGTTGTGAATAAATTCTAGTTCTGATAATTTTTGGGGTAGTATTTCAATTTGTTTTTTTTTTTCTTTTTTTTTTCAAGAAGCCAGGGCAATCAATTTGCCTCTTATCACTGATTTGTGGGCCTCCCAAAGGGTAAAAGAGGAAACTTCTGGGGTATTGTTTATTTCAAAGTATTGGGCCAGTTCTTTTTCTATTAATTGGAGATTTTGTGGGTTCAATAGTAGGGATTCATTTAAGGACCACGACCTTGTTTTATTTTTGGTAGTGAGGCCTACTAATCTGGTTATAAGTGTAGAGTGGTCTGACCAAGCAGAGGGGGCAATTACTGCTAAGGAAATATTAATCGCTAATTTGTTGATCTATTAGGATATAGTCAATTCGAGAATAGCTATTATGGGGGTGAGAAAAAAAGGAGAAATCCTTTACCTTGTTATTTATTAATCTCCAGGAGTCTACCAGCAACAGCTCCTTGGTCATAGATACAAGTCTCTGAGTAGAGGGAACTATTTTTTGTGGCGGTGGGAGACTGCGGGATTTATCTAAATTTGGGTCCATAATTGCATTTAGATCTCCTGCTAAAATTAAAAGGCCTTTCTGGACAGAGTGAATTAAATTTGTTAGTTTCTGGAAAAAAGATTCTTGATTTTCGTTAGGGCATAAGTGTTGACATTTTTAATGTATTATAAAGTAACAAGCATTTTTTATTTCTATAGCAACCATTTACAAAGTCATATCCCTTTCCTCTTCTGAAACAGATTCTGGCACATCCCTTTTTGAGCCCTGCCCTCTCTCTAGCAGTACACCAATTGTATCTAATGGCTGCCTGGTCACATGATCTTCCCCACCGAACTTTGTATCTTTGGTCCTCTTCTTCCGCTGCATTGACAGACATTTAATGAACCCCAAGCCGAATCTTTGCTGATCGATCACAGGAGAACGGATCAATTGGCAACTTGGCTAATTACTTATTGTGTGGATTGTATTGGTGCACATATTAAAAATAGAAAAAATAAACCGGCAGTTTAGACTGCTGCTTTAAGTCAATAATATGACTATCCACCTGTAGTCTCGCAAAGCACGCTACCTGGAGGTACATTCAACTCCTCCCTTTTCTTACTCCCCACATATAAACGTATTTACTAAATCTTGCCGTTTGTTCATTCGCAACATTGCTTAGATACACCCATTTCTATCTTCAATGGCCACAAAAACACGAATGCATGCCCTTGTTCTCTTCCGTATAGATTACGACAACAAACATTCTTTTATTTGTCCTCCCTGCCTCACATCTCTCTCCTTTACAGTCCATTCAAAATGCTGCTGCCCGAATCAACTCCTGCTCTTGTAGATGCATCTTCGCACCTTTCACCCTTACAGCCCTCTCAAACCTCTCTCACTAATCTCTCCCTACCTATGGAACGCTCTTCCACTCAATATTCAAACACTTTCCACATTCAAAACCCAGCTGAAAACTCACCTCTTAAAAGAAGCATCTCATTAAACGTTTTACGCCTCTGCTACATAATCCAGATGCACTTGACCTCACTGACTGCACTTTTAACAATGCACTTTTACTCCTACCGTGTCTGTTAACCTTGCAACACTTAAATTGTAAGCTTTTTGGGGCAGGGTCTCCCTTTACCATGTCATTTACCTGTTGCACTTACCCTAATTTACCTTGTATTGTAATTTTGTAAAGCGCTACATGCATTGTTGGAAGTCTATAAATATAATTATACAATTATATCCCCTACCTGCTTCAGAACAGGACTACAAATCCCATAAAGTTTAGGGATGCAAGTGAAATAGCTTTAAGACCTGTCGTACCTTGCAACACACACTCAAAGCGCGTAGCCAAGTGACACACTTGCGACTCCCGACAGTTTTCATCCTTTGAATTTTTTTGTTTTTACAGGCAGATCATCGGAAACATCCTAATCCCAAATAGGTGTACGCCCTGGTTCTAAGCGCAAGAAAGATTCAATATTCCAGCGTGCCAAGTTGCATGTACCGGTTAACCCATTCACTGTCAGGAGGCACCTTTCTTGTCAATGGGCTACTGACCTATATAGCAGCAAAGGGGTTAATTACCCCCCCCTTTTTTTTTTTAAGTCCCTAAAACTAACATTTTTGCTGCAGAGCCATGCCATGCAGGAGACTGTAAGCCGCAAACGGATTAACATTTGTTCTATAGGAAAACAACATGAGGACACTTTAGCAGCTCTACAAAATGAAATGCAGATTGCAGAGACTGGGATATTACTAATTTATTTGACTTGGAACATCACAGACCCGTACAACATATGAGGAGGCACAGGTGTGTGCTGTACTCAGAAGCAGAAGCTGAAAGGGTCAGTAATACAAATCCCAACTGCTGCCTCCTGTGAACGGTGTAGCTGGCTTTTACCGTCCCGGCTCTGTCCCTCCTATGACCAATGTGAACTAATGGCAGCAGCATGTTCAGTAGCGGCCCCCACTGCAAGTTTATCTTCTAAAGTTTTCTTCTGGTTTTCAGATTTCTGTTCTTTTCTCCACTAACTGATTTTTAGACTGGTGTGTTTTATTCCTAACAAATCAGCCCAAAAGCAAAGTTAATATGACTAAGCCTCTCGCACAGTGTAACTTCAACTAGCCTTGTCAGAGACGCTCAAGATAAGACTTTTAAAGATAAGTTTCTCTGATAAGGCCCTTTGAAGCTTGCATGGAAAACAGCTCTGTGCCGCCTGTCGATTTAAACCTGCAAGTCTCGGTCACCCATTAAAGTCTAACCCAAGAAAACACATTACAATGTGATATTATTGTGCTGTTTATGAAAGACTTTGCATTAGTTTAAAAAAGATGCAGGGAAAAAAAAAAAACCTTACAGTGTCCTTACATTACCCTTTGAGGCCCCCATGACATACCCTGGAAATAACGAGGGCTGGCGTTCTAGGGCCCTGTGATATACAGGGTACATCATGCTTTGAATTCTTGTTTCCTAGGGGGAAATCGGACAGGAAGTGGAATGCCCTCCACGTCCACTCAAGCGATCGAGATTCGGCAGACCAGTGGCACTCGAATGCCTAAACCCTTACATTATTACCTGTGTTTATTGATCGTATTTCAGGTCTAACCAGTCTTTAGGCATATTACTGAATGTAACTATGGATAAAATGAGGGATGCTAAGGGGTTTGAATTGGTGGTGTTTATGGGAGGTTATCAGGGTCGGCTATTCAGCAATAGTGAATATTATACTCTTCCAGGCAGACCTATTTTACTGTGTCATACTTTTTCACTTTCATATTTAAAAAAGGTAATTAAATCTTAAGACTGTAAGGTTAGAAAAAGTGTATGTAGAAAGCCGCTTATTTATTTAAAAATAAATAATATATATCCTGCAGCAGCGAGAGTATTTTGATACACAAGATATGGAGGCTAGAGCTCTGTGAGGTCAAAAATACATTTTAAGGCGTTATGTGGCTCTTAACCCGTGTTTTGCAGTGCGTTGCAGTCCCCTCTGGTACAGAAGTGGTTAAAAGCTCGGAAGCCATCAATTTCCTTGTACAATTAGCTACCATTAGATCACTGTGGTTATACGTGGGCCTGAAGCAGTAAAAAGTGCAATACCATGTAGCCAGCTCAAAAAAAACAACCGTTCGCTCCCTGCAAACTCTTGTTGAACACAGTGACAGAGAAAAGAGAGCAGCAAGAGGAAATTAAACCCCTCCCAAGCCTCAGCTCCACGTGTATAAAAAGTAACTTTGAATTATGATTTAAAATACTTGTTCTGTATATATTGGTAAAGAAGACATCAATCACCCAGATGTGATCCATTAAACATGTCACTAGTACACTTTGGTGCTGTGTTGCAAATTCATCTGGTACAGGTGTAGGTGTGTGTAGGTGGGGTGCAGATGTGCATCCCTAGCAGTATGCTCAGGTATCACTCTGCCGCTCAGAACTGCACTGCTCCCGGAGAGATGTTGAATAGAGAGGGGTCAAAATTCTGTCCCTTGAACGGTGAACCTTCTGCGTCCCAACCCCTTTTCAGCATGTCATGAACTTTCTGCAGGAGGAGAGGGCAGAGTGATGGGATAACAGAGAGAGATGCCATGACAGTGGTGTGTGTGTGTGTGTGTGTGTGTGTGTGTGTGTGTGAAAGGGGGGGCAGTACAGGAATAGGAGGAGGGACTACAAAACAGCATGGAGGTATAGTGACCACTATCTACAGGGTCTGTACAGGAGCAGCGGAGGAGACTGAAGGACAGGATAGAGGTGCAGTGATGGTGTGTATTCATGGGATCTGCACATGAATTTGCAGAGGGTGCTGCAGGGTAGGATGGAGGTGCAGTGACAGAGCTGTGTATGGGGGTTGATGGAATAGTTGAGGGGCTGCATTCTCAAAGCTGTATGTAGTTTATTGCATTGCTGTGTGTGTCGCATGCACAGTGGAACGTACCATCTCGTGGCTCTGGGGTTTCCCCTGCAGTTTCTGGTGGTAGTCAAAGGTGAGCCGGTCCAGCACCGCGTGCTCCTCATCATCCACGGTCGCCATGCTGCGCTCCTTGTTTATCTTGTCGATGTCAATCGTTTCCTCCCCATCCAAGATGGCATTCCACCAGTACTCCCCGCACTTACTAAGGCTGATCTGCAGGGGAGGGACAGCAGCCTGTGACATACTGCACCCGATGAAGGGACAGAGTATCCCCACACACTAAGAAACATGCTGCACTGTATAATTATACGAAGTATCTCTATACACGAATAATGAACACGCTGCACTGAATAATAATGCAGAGCAGCTTTATATACCTTCCTGTACCCTTGGGGAAAAAAAACAAACAAGGACTAAGCCCTTCAGGGCAGTGATTTTGTGCTAGATATGATAGGATATATATTATTACCAGAATGCATTTTCCGGGTTCCAGGCTCCAGAGGGAGGTCTCTGCGTTTATTTTGTGTGTGAAGTTCCCCTCCATCAGGACACGCTCCCCTCCTCCTTCAATCACCGCCACTCGGATACATGTGCTGCGCAGATCAACCGTCACCTGAAGAGGAAGTTAAAGAGGCAGGGACAGCTGTGACACACCATAGTTTAACACTATCATGCACTGTGAGCAGTACAGGGCCGCAAATATAAGTTAGGGGTGACCTCAAACTTCAGTCACTTTATCTCCCTGCACTTAAGGCACCAGAAATAGATTGTAAGGTCTTTGGAACGGGGACTTATGTCTGCAAAATTCTATGCCCACCACTTTGGATACTGTCAGCGCCATATGAGAAAAGTATCATAATGTTATCACCCACTGCTGTACACAAGTCACCCATTTGTGTTACACTTAAATATGGCCTAACAGTGTACCCGTCTGCTCACCTGTTTGCCTTTAATAACACCTTTATGAACAGGGATTTTAATCTCCAGGTCAGCGTAATCCTGAGACCATGTGTAGTTCCTGCGCACAGCACCATTGTAGCTGTCTGGGTCCATCTGGAAATCTCCCTGTTCCCTGTGAGAAACACTCAATAAGTAGGATAATACGTTGGCCCCATTCAATACGTAGGATAATACGGAGGCCCCATTCAATACGTAGGATAATACGGAGGCCCCATTCAATACGTAGGATGATACGGAGGCCCCATTCAATACGTAGGATGATACGGAGGCCCATTCAATACGTAGGATAATACGGAGGCCCATTCAATACGTAGGATAATACGGAGGCCGCATTCAATACGAAGGATAATACGGAGGCCCCATTCAATATGTAGGCTAATACGCCAGACCCATTCAAACGTTGGATAATACGGAGGCCGCATTCAATACGTAGAATAATACTCTGCTCCTCCTAATTTCATACTCTTTGCTTAAGCAGCCAAGTGCAGTTTTTCACACTGAAACTCAACTTGTAAGTTAAGATCATGTAAACAGATACGGAACAGATGTAAATGCTTGCAAAATGACGACATTTCGTATTTGAGTCTTTAAATCTATATATAATAACATTGGAGTCAACTTGTGGCCCTTCTACTCCCAAATTATTTCTGATCTGGCCCCTTTTTAGAACTAGTTGAAGGGCCCCGACATGTGATACTATAAAGGCCATATGAAATCAATGTTAGGTAACGCACCCTTATTGGGGCACAGTGAGTCGTGGTGGAAGGGAGAAAAAGAAATTAGGCAGAAACCCATTATAAGGACTCCATCCTTATTAAAAACTGTGGTAGTACAGTCTTACTTGTGCTCTGCAGCTGCTGCTCCTGTGAAGCCTTCGCTGACCTCTGCTCCCGTGCAGCCCCCGCTGACCTCTGCTCCTCCCGTTGAGCCCCCACTGACCTCAGCCACCTGTGCTGCTCCAGTGGAGTCCCCGCTGACCTCTGCCGCCTGTGCTGCTCCTGTGGAGTCCCCGCTGACCTCAGCCTCCTTTGCTGCTCCAGTGGAGCCCCTGCTGACCTCAGCCTCCTGTGCTGCTCCCATGGAGCCCCCGCTGACCTCGGACCTCTCTGCCAGCTCTTCCGTCGGCTCCAGCTCTGAGGGTCTCTCTTTCATGGGAGCCTCAGAGGCTGCTGACTCTATGATCACTTCCTGTGCTGACAGAGGATCCCCAATGATGTCTGCTCCTCTCAGCTCCTCCTTAGTCTTCCTCTTCACCTTCTCCTGCAACCCCCGCACTCTCTGTTCATGGTCCTCCAGTGCTAGGCGTTCATAGGCTTTAAATGTCTGAGGAGAAAAGGAGGAAAGAATATGCGTTGGTCACAAAAAGTGGCAGGTACATACACGCTGCTGTGTACGCCAACCGTGCCAGGTACATCTATGAAGCGCTGCTCCCATCGACTGTGCCAGATACATATAAACAGCTGCATACGACGGCCGTGCCAGGTACATACACACTGCTGCGTACGCCGACCGTATAAGGTACATACATGCAAGGGTGTATACGCTGTCCATGCCAGATACATACATGCAGCATTGCGCATGTTGATCAATGCAAGATACAGACACACAGCGCTGCGCACACAGACCATGCCAGGAACATATACACAGTGCTATTCTACCATCATGCAGCACTGCGCCCTGTGTTGTGTTACTCACCTGAAGCACTATGCCCTGCGCAGTTCCTGGAGGGAAGCCAAGCCGGTCCTGCGGGTTAAGCAGCAGTCGGTAAAAGTCTGTTTTCCGGTACAAGAAGCCGAAGTAAATGCTCAAAAAGTCCTGGATGTTCCCCACGTGCTGCAGTATCCCCAGCAGAGCATGGTCATACCGCTCCGTCAACTCTGGCTCCATCAGTGCGCTCTGTAAATGCACACAAAACGTATCGTTATTCCTGGGGGTGTGTGCGTGTGTCTGGAAGTATCTGTGTGTATGTATGTCTCCAAGTACTAGTGTGTGTCTCTATGTATGTGTATGTCTATAAGTACCTATAGCACAAGTTCTCTATGCTGGAGTTTATATTCTCTATTAACCTTACTGTGTATATACCGTTCTATTATTATTAATACACAGGGGTCATGTGATGTTTTTATTACTCACGGTCTTTAATCTCTGGTCTCCACACTAAAGAACCACTTCCGGGGCAGTCGTTTGACAGTTCACTTCCAGCCCTTCCCGAGTACTGGCCGCTTTCGCAGCGGTTTCAAATTCCTTTGTTTCTAGGGGGATTGCCCTGACCAAAGATGGCCGCCGGGGCTGCTCGGCCACTTGTTCCGACACTCGCAGGACTTCCAATCCGGCTCTGGTCTTCCGTAGAGTCCCGTTGCCATAGCTACAGCGGGGGTTATAACAGATCTTCCCCGGGCGGAAACAAAGACCAAGAGGGAGGGGGGGAGGGGAGGGGGTGTCTGTCTGTCTGTCTGTCTGTCTGTCTGTCTGTCTGTCTGTCTGTCTGTCTGTCTGTCTGTCTGTCTGTCTGTCTGTCTGTCTGTCTGTCTGTCGACCCTGTGCAATAGACCCTAGGATTTGGGTAATAAAACTAATTGCTATGACTATAGATTCTGTCTCCATATACTAGTATTATCTCTAAGACTGTGGCTCCCCTCTATGTTCTGCCCAACAGTTCATATTTAGCAGGTTACACTACATGTTTTGGGTCCTATAAAACCAGTTATACTTATCTAATTTATCACCTATTTTGTTTGTGGTAAATTGCATAGTTTAGGAACTTCTATAGGAATTGGTTAAGAGTGCCACTGTCCTACACAAGTAGAGGAACTAGAGTGGTAATGTTACGGGTACTGTATGTGTCTGCAAACCTGCCCCTCGGTACAGAACAAAATACATAATTACAGAAAATAAAACACAGAGGAGAGGTTATGGGGCTATTAGTCCTATATACTGAGGATGTGGCTACTGGTAGAGGTTATGGGGGTCACAGGTCCTGTATACTGGGGGATGGGTTATGGGGTTAATGGTCCTACAGACTGAGGGATGGGTTATGGGGTTACTGTTCATACATACTGGGGAGAGGTTATGGGGTTAGCAGTCCGATAAACTGGGAGAGTATTAGAGGGTTACTGGTCCTATATACAGGGGGAAAGGGTTATGTGGTTATTGCTGGACCTGTTTACTGTGGTAGAAGTTATGGGGTTACAGGTCCAATATACTTGTGGAGAGGTTATGAGGTTATTAGACCTATATACTGGGGAAAAGATTATGGGGTTACTGGTCAAATATAAAAGGGGAGGATTATGGAGGGTACTGTTCCTATAAACTGGGTGAAAATTATAGGGCTACTGGTCCTATATACAGAGGAAGAAGTTATGGGGTTACTGCACCTATATACTGGGGTATAGGTTATGGGGTTACTGGTCCTACATACTGTGAGAGAGGTTATGAAGTGACTGAACATATATACTAGGGGAGAGGCTATGGAGTTACTGGACCTTTATACTGGGGGAGAGTTTATGGGGGTTACTGGACCTATATACAGAGGGAGAGGTTATGGAGTTACTGGTCGTATATACAGGGGGAGAGGTTATGGTGTTATTGGTCCTACAGACTGAGGGAGGAGTTATGGGGTTACTGGTCCTATATACTATGGGAAAGGCTATGGGGTTACTGGTCCTATATACTGGAGGAGAGGTTATGTGGTTACTGGTCCTACAGACTGATGATTATGGGGTTACTGGTCCTACAGACTGGAAGAGGATTATGCGGTTAATGGTCCAATAGACGGGGACGATTATAGGGTTCTGTTCCTAATAGACTGGGGAAGATGATGGGGTTACTGGTTCTACAGGAGAGAATATCAGGGTTACAGAAAGTTCTTTTCCAATTAATACAACCATTCATAATTTTATTTTCAACCACAGAGCAGAAAAGCAGATTCCAGCAAAGCACAACACCTATGTGAGGGGAGAGCAGTCGTCTGAAATACAGGACACGTTTAATCTTCCTCTGGATCACCAAGCGCATATTCTGTGTCGGGCACTGACACCCCAAATACAGGCACAGAAGGGTGAGTAGCCGTGTTGGTCCTTTCTTCCATGTAGTAAAATAACAAAGGAGGGAGAGGGAGTAGGTTGTGCGATTCTTTTTATTGGACCAACAAGTAGTTGATAGGTTACAAGTTTTAGAACCTCTCAGGGTTCTTAATCAGATATTTCTGCCCTACCTAATGAAGAACCCTGAGAGGTTCTAAAGCTTGTAACATATCAACTACTTGTTGGTCCAATAAAAGTTATCACACTACCTCAGTGTTTACCAAGCAGAGTCACGCGGCACCTTGGATTCCCTGAGCGGATCAAAAGGAGCCACAGGATTTCCCCGATCTCCCAGAGCAGCAAGAAAGAAGGGCAGCTGCTAGGGGACTAAGCAGTTTCTTCCACCCTGATTGGCTGCTGCTGGATAATGCAGCCAATCAGGAGGTGTCTGGAGCCTGGGGTGTGTGGCTAGGCAGAGGAGGAAACAGCATGGGCAAGAGAGAGGCGAGGCTGTGTCTGTCTGTCCTGTGTGTATTTGTTCTGTCCTGTGTGTGCACTTGTATTTGTCCTGTTGAAGGGTGACCAGATTTTCAAAATGAAAAACCGGGACATTAAAAAATTATTTATAAAACAAATTACATCTTGTGATGCACCCCGTTGCCATGACAACAAGACACTGACGTCAGGCGGTGACATGTTGCCATGACAATGTGGCATCACGTGATGCCTCAGCACCATAATACGTCCCGTTGTCATGTCAACTTGATGCCGCGCGACGTCATGGAGCGTCTCGTTGTTATGGCAATGTGCATTATGAGACGTCACGCAGCCATGTTGATGGAATTTGGAGGGGAGGATACAGACACACAGACAGTGACACCGTGAAACACACAAAGTGACAGTGAGACACACAGACAGTGAGACACACACAGTGACACACAGTGACATTGACACACACACACACACGTACACCGTGACACAGTGACACACACACAGTGACACAGTCACACAGACAGACTGTGACACACACACACAAACACACAGTGACAGTGACACACACACAGTGACAGTGACACACACACACAGACTGTGACAACACACACACACACAGTCACACACACACACAGTGACACACACACAGACAGTGACACACACACAGTGACACAGTCACACAGACAGACAGACAGACAGTGACACACACACACATTAAGCCCACCTCTGCAAACATACACATAAAAATAAGGCCTCTCCCCCCTTGGGGTGGGTAAGGTGCCTGGGAGGGGGGTATAAGGGGGCATGTGGGTTACCTGGGGCCCGTGGATGGGTGCTGGAGCAGCATAGGTAGCCAGTGCAGATGAGAGACTGGAAGGCCCGCGGAGCCTAAAGGGAGGGACAGAGGGACGGAGCCTAAGGAAGGGGAGGACCCGGCATTACTGGAGGAGAGAAGGGAGGGGGAAGTGCTGAGGGAAGGGGAGGCCCGGCTTGCAGCACCTCGTCAAAACATCGCCCCCCCCCACGTCCTCCAATCACAGCCGGCATTCTCCTGCTATCTCTGCGCCCCCACCCCCCCTCCGCCGCTTGGGAGGGCAGCCAGCATCCTCCGCTCTCCGCAGCCCCAAAAGCCGTGACCCCAAGTAAAAACCGGGACAATTTGAGAATTAATTGAAAACCGGGACAGCACATGAAAAAACGGGACTGTCCCAGCTAAACCGGGATGTATGGTCACCCTATCCTGTTGGTGTGTATGTATGTGTGTGTGTCTGTTTTCTGTGACTGTCCTGTCGGTTTGTGTTTTTTGTGACTGTCCTGTTGGTGTGTGCGTGTGTGTTTTCTGTGACTCAACCCCCTCTGACTCCTGTGAATCTCTGTCGCTGTCTCCTTTGACTCTGTCTTGTGTTTTCTGTGACCCTGTCCTGTTGTCGAGGTGCCTCAGCAACCTAGCACTGCGATTAAGGGTGCCCCTAAAAAAGATTGAAAACCACTGCACTACCTTTCTCCCACTCCCTCCTTTGTTATTTGACTACCCCTAATACAGTTGTAGACATATCTCCTGCGTCTCTATGTCTCCCATCATGCCATTCGATTGTAAACTCTTTGACAGGGATTACACTTTTCTTGTGTTTACACTCATGTTTAATGCTCTTAACCCTATATATGATATGTCACTCATTGTATTTTTTGATGGTCCATATATGCTCACAAAAAAAAATAAAAAGGACAGAGCCCAAAATGGGGATTTCTCTAATCACAGAGGTGACATCTTCTTAGCACCCAAAAAAGTGAAATTTGGATTAGTGGACGTGGAACAAAATGACACCTTAACGGAAGAGTCTCAAAAATTGGAAGTCTCGGAAAATACATTATTTTTTGCATATGTCTGCATCATATTTGAGCCGTTTGTTAATTAAGTTTATGCAATGCAGACCGGCAGCCAGAGTATAAATCCCAAATTAGAAGAGATGTCACCTCCTAAAGGCCATGATCAGTGAAATTTGAGGGTTCTGAATCAAAAATTGCCCTTTTTAGTTGAAACGTGAGGATCTTTATCAGTGAGTCTTTGAGAGGCTGATGCTAATAATACTCTCCGAGACGAAGCCCTATCTGTGAGGGTGAAACACGTAGAGGGGGAGAATGCGGTGTTAGCCCTTGTGTGTTTTTGCCAATAAAGTTTGTTGAAGAACTTCGGGAGCCTTTCTGACTCAGGCATGCGCAGTTGCGCCGAATCCACCATTGTATCCTGACCATTTCAAGACAGTGGCACACAGGAGCAGCCGAGGTGAGCGGGCCCCAGACCGGAGATGCAGGTGAGGTAAACTAATAACATCCCCCTGCACCGGTCGATTCTGTCGCCAAGCGGAGCTCCCTCGTGTTATGCCCCAGTGTCTGATACTATCAGATTGCTGCTCTGCACACGGAAGCGCAGGACAGACTCTTTGACGATTTGATGCTAATAATAAGTGAGACTGGCAGAACAGAAAGGGATAATTGAGACCGGCCATTTTGCTGCGACCAAATGCGGCTGGTGTTCAACCGCAGACGGACCCTATGCTGCTGGAACTGCCGCCGGCCACTTCTAGGAGCAGGTAAGTTTTAGCGGTTAGGGTATGGGGTTAACATTAGGGGTTTTAGTGGTTAGGGTAAGGGTAGGGGGTTTTAGGGTAAGGGTTAAGCTTAGGGACTTACCTTAGCGGCGACAGCTCCTGGCGCCAGGGTGAGTTGCGGTGAAGCGTCTTCAGTTATTTGGTCGCGGCGAAATAGCCATGACAAAATGTCCTACACCGCTGTCAGAATATCAGTGAGACTGACTTCAAATCTAATGTACCCATGTATTTGTAACCATGTATCTGTCTTCATAACTCTATGTCCAGGACATACTTGAAAACGAGCGGTAACTCTCAATGTATTACTTCCTGGTAAAACATTTTATAAACAAACAAATCAGTGAGACGTTGACATGTCTGGGCCACATTGTATCTGTATACAGTATATCACACTATGGAGAAGGAGGGGCTCAGTGAGTAAAGACACTGACTGGCACTGAGCTTGAAGAAGGGGAACCTGGTTCAAACCCCAGCGTCAGCTTCTTGTGACCTTGGGCAAGTCACTTTATCTCCCTGTGCCTCAGGCACCAAAAACATAGATTGTAATCTCCACGGGGGCAGGGACCGTGTTTGCAAAAATGTTTCTGTAAAGCGCTACGTAAAAACTAGCAGCGCTACACAAAAACAAACTATTATTATTATTATTACTATGCACAGACCATATCTTTCTATCTCAGTACAGACCCAGAAATTAGGTGATTTGTGCACCAGAACTCACAAAACACACACTTGCGGGGACACACACACACACACACACATACACACATACATGCGGAATCCCATGTCCTCATAGGATGATCAAAAGAAGCTGCTCTCATCCCTCCCCTCTGGGCTTAGTCTGGTATTCTCTGTGACAGAGCAGGGGGGAGTCTCCAGGCTGATAGTCCGTCTCCGGTGCTGGGGGACACCGACCCAGCCTACAGGAGGGCTGCTGATGGCAGAGTTTGAGCCCTGGGGGGGCAAGACAGAGACTGGCCAGAACACAGCCCAGCGGCGGAAGAGAAACCGGCAGCACCTAGGGAATCAGAGAAAGACGGGAACATTAATAAGTCCCTTTGTCTAGACATGGTACAATCCAACTCATCCTTATACATAAGAACACATGCCTCCCTCCCCCCAGGCCACCAACCCTGCCCAATCTACTCTCTTTCATATTTAGGATAACCTTGTCTCTATTCCAAGCATTTTTTCATTCCCTTACTATATTAGCCTCTACCACCTCTGCTGGGAAACTGTTGCATGAATCCACCACCCTTTTCATGAAGTAGTACTTCTTCACATTTCCCGAGACTCCAACCCTCCAGTTTTAGAGTGACCTCTTGTTCTAACTGTTTTCTTTCTCTGACTTCAAGGAACTGACTGTACAGTATAGAGATAATCAGCATCATTATACAGCGCCTCATGTTAGCTAGCAGGGTTGGCTGTGTATAGAGATACTCAGCACCATTATACACGGGAGCATGTTCATTATCAGTGTGTAGAGATACTCAGCGTGTTCATTGTCATTGTATAGAGATAGTCTTCATCACTATACAGTGCAGTCTCTCTCTCTCTCTAATATATATATATATATATATATATATATATATATATATACACTCAGTTAAGTTATGGTGGGTAAAAAAAGTGACAAAAACCCTCCACAACAAAGCATATAGCATTTCCCAGAATCCCTTGCTGCAGTGGAAGTGCTGGGTGATAATGGTGAAAGGCGGGGTTGCAGACCTGTCTAAGACATGCAAATGAGCATACAGTAATATATCCATTTGCTATATATATATATATATATATATATATATATATATATATATATATATATTTCAGTGTATATACAGTTAGGTCCGGAAATAATTGGACACTGATACAATTTTCATCATTTTGGCTCTGTACGCCACCGTATTTGAAATTAAACAACCGAGATGCAATAGAAGTGCAGACTTTCAGCTTTAATTCAAGGGGTTGAACAAAAATATTGTATGAAACGTTTAGGAATTGCAACCATTTTCATACACAGTCCCCTTATTTCAGGGGCTCAAATGTAATTGGACAAATTCACACAATCATAAATAAAATATTCATTTTTAATACTTTGTCGAGAATCCCTTGCAGGCAATGACTGCTTGAAGTCTGGAACGCATGGACATCACCAAACGCTGGGTTTCCTCCTTTGTGATGCTTTGCCAGGCCTTTACTGCAGCTGGCTTCAGTTGTTGTTTGTTCGTGGGTGTTTCTGTCTTAAGTTTTGTCTTCAGCAAGTGAAATGCATGCTCGATCGGGTTGAGATCAGGTGATTGACTCAGCCATTGCAGAATATTCCACTTCTTTGCCTTAAAAAACTCCTGGGTTGCTTTCGCAGTATGTTTTGGGTCATTGTCCATCTGTAAAGTGAAGCGCCATCCAATCAACTTTGCTTAATTTGGCAGAATCTGAGCAGACAATATATCCCTATACACTTCAGAATTCATCCGGCTGCTTCTGTCTTCTGTCACATCATCAATAAACATTAGTGACCCAGTGCCATTGTAAGCCATGCATGCCCATGCCATCACACTGCCTCCACCGTGTTTTACAGATGATGTGGTATGCTTTGGATCATGAGCCGTTCCAAGCCTTCTCCATACTTGTTTCTTCCCATCATTCTGGTACAGGTTGATCTTAGTTTCATCTGTCCAAAGAATGCTGTTCCAGAACTGAGCTGGCTTTTTTAGATATTGTTTGGCAAAGTCTAATCTGGCCTTTCTATTCTTGAGGTTTATGAATGGTTTGCACCTTGTAGTGAACCCTCTGTATTTGCTCTCGTGTAGTCTTCTCTTTATGGTAGACTTGGATAATGATATGCCTACCTCCTGGAGAGTGTTCTTCACTTGGCTGTATGTTGTGAAGGGGTTTTTCTTTACCATGGAAAGGATCCTACGTTCATCCACCACTGTTGTCTTCCGTGGACGTCCAGGCCTTTTTGTGTTGCAGAGCTCACTAGTGCGTTCTTTTTTTCTCAGAATGTACCAAATTGTTGATTTGGCCGCTCCTACTGTTCCTGCTATCTTTCTGATGGATTATTATTTTTTTTTGCAGCCTAAGGATGCCCTGTTTCACTTGCATTGAGAGCTACTTTGACCGCATGTTGTGGGTTCATAGCAACAGCTTCCAAATGCAAATGCCACACCTGGAATTAACTCCAGACCTTTTACCTGCTTAATTGATGATTAAATAATGAAGGGATAGCCCACACCTGTCCATGAAACAACTTTTGAGTCAATTGTCCAATTACTTTTGGTCCCTTGAAAAAGAGGGGGCTACATATTAAAGAGATGTAATTCCTAAACCCTTTCTCCAATTTGGTTCTGAATACCCTCAAATTAAAGCTGATAGACTGCACTTTAAGCCCATATTATTTAACTGTAACTTGAATTTATTTTGGTAAACAGCCGAAATAACAAAACTTGTATCAGTGTCCAATTATTTCCGGACCTAACTGTATACTCAACATAACTATACAGTGCTGAATGTAAAACAATATCTTGTAAAGAACAGAAGAGCCCCTATACTCAGCACTCAATATCCAGGTAAGTGAATTAATTAAAATTGAACTGTTAATAGTTACTAATAATAAAATTATGTTGGACAAAGACAAGACATAAGTAATAACATCAAGATACAAAATATAGTTGTAATCTCATTCAAATCCTGATATAAATTCAGGGGATAGTTGTGGTGGCTCCTGGCTATTGTGGTATAATATATAGAACCAGGTTAGTCCCTAATGAACAGGAAATAAGTCACAAAAATGTTCTCTGCTCCATATGTATCAGGAGCTAAATCAGGAGAACTCAAAACCCTCCTTGGGGAGGAGAGAATTAGCAGCCAAAGTATTAAAAAAATATGCAAAGATAAGAGCACATAAGGAGACGTATAATTTAGTTTCCCACTAGTTAATTAATTGGGGTCAGCGTTCCGACGTCCAAATAGTAATTCAGTCACAAGTTTGCAAACATAATAGTCGTGCAGCATTAATTGTTAAACTGTATTTACTGCTGCAAAGTTGTGGCTAGAGGAGAAAGGGGGCACACGGCGAGCCTCTGGTCATTAGTGTGCAGAGTGTTCAGCACATACTACAGTATATTAGACTTCCATTAGTCTTATATAAGAGGGTAGTTAAAACTGTCTCTCGAGAGTTAGCAGGGCAGAATAGTAACAGAGATTGATAGGTAATCACCTATCAATGTCTGTTACTGTTCTGCCCTGCTAAGGCCAGGTCCCCGCTGCCTGCTGCAGCGCCCGCTATGGCGGCCCTGCAGGGACAAGAACCGCCCTTCAATGGGGCCGGCCCGATTGCTGCCTTGCCCGCCACGTTGTGCGAACAGATTTTCCTGATGACAGGAAATCTGTGCTCACAACTTGCGACAGAGCGCTGGCCACACCTACTGGTAGTTCAGCTAATGGGGGCGAACCTCCCGGGTGACGTTGTGGCCGCCGCCCCCCATCACGCTCCCCTCGTCTTTCCCCCTCCAGCTCACTGCAGATCGGGGATCTCGGCTGCACTCGTCGCAAGCCTGGCAGGCGCGCATGCAGCACCGACATCGGGCCTCGGCCTAACTCTCAAGGGAGCCAGTTTTAACTACCCTCTTATATAAGACTAATGTAAGTAATATAGTATGTGCTGAACACTCTGCACACTACTGACCAGAGGCTCGCCGTGCGCCCCCTTTCTCCTCTAGTCACAAGTTTGCAGCAGTAAATACAGTTTAACAATTGATGCTGCACGACTATTACAGTATGTTTGCAAAATTGTGACTGAATTACTATTTGTATGTCGGAACACTGACCCCAATTAATTAACTAGTGGGAAACGAAATTATACGTCTCCTTATGTGCCCTTATCTTTGCATATTGTTTTTTAATACTTTAGCTGCTATTTCTCTCCTCCCCAAGGAGGGTTTTGAGTTCTCCTGATTTAGCTCCTGATACATATGGAGCAGAGAACATTTTTGTGACTTATTTCCCGTTCATTAGGGACTAACCTGGGTCTATATATTATATCACAATAGCCAGGAGTCACCACCACTATCCCCTGAATTTATATCCGGATTTGAATGAGATTACAGCTATATTTTGTGTCTTGATTTTATTACTTATGTCTTGTCTTTGTCCAACATAATTTTATTGTATTGTATGTCTTTATTTATATAGCGCCAAAAGTGTACTCAGCGCTTCACAAAGAATACAGTACAGGGAATTATAATTATACAATAAGTGCAGCAAAATCAGACAATAGGAAAGGAAATCCCTGCCCCGAAGAGCTTACAATCTTATTATTATCAACTATTAAAAGTTACATTTTAATTAATTCACTTACCTGGATATTGAGTGCTGAGTATAGGGGCTCTTCCCTTCTTGTTCTTTACAAGATATTGTTTTCTGTGCGATTCGTTCCTAGCACCATATCTACCATTTTGACTGTAGCAAGAGCACTTGTCGCCTTTCCCCCTCCCTCCCCCCACATATAGTGCTGAATGTAGGCAACGCTGGTTGCACTTAAGGTGCTGCCTCTCACCGTGCGTGCGGAAGTCGCTCCCGGAAGCCCTCAGTGCAGCAGATGACTAGCAGGGGGCTGACGCAGCTGTGCGCATACCCCAGGCAGATTGCTGCCTGGTTGAGGTAGAAGACAGAGATAGACGGTGGTCCAGCAGAGATGAGGTTGAGCAGCTGCACGGCATGGAAGGGGGCCCAGCACAGCAGGAAGGCGGCCACAATGGCCAGCGCCATGCGGGTCACCCTGCGGCTGCGCTGGGACGGAGCACGCTGTACCCTGCGCATGACCTGGGAGAGGTGGTGCAGGGTGAGCGAGTACAGCACGGTGATGACTGTCAGCGGCAAGAGGAAGGTCAGCAGACTGTGTGCCAATGTGTACCAGTAGAGGGATGGGGGGGCCCCGGGGAGATCCAGCACACACAGGGCCACGCCGTCCCCCCACCGCACCCCTGAGAACAGCAGAGCTGGCGTGCTAAGGAGGAGCGAGCAAATCCACACGCAGCCAGTTACCAGCCACGTGCACTGCACACTCCGCCGCTGGCCCATGGTGGCTGAGTGCACGACCGCTACATACCTGCAGGGAAACGGAAGGAGAAGTGTGTATTATTATGGGTGGAGAAACTCATTATTGTTATACAGAGCAATGTGCTATCCCTGTACAGAAATACATTTCAGCATATTCTAGTAGTGGCGACATTATCTTTGCAAATCTGCACCGATGGTCATAAATCACGGAATAAAATTTGACAACTAGCTGTATTCTGTATTACAGCAAGGTAGGGTGGTGGGGGGAGAGAGCTAATTTAATAGTTCCAAGTTGTGTGTGTGTATGTATATGTATATATATGTGTATATATATATATTATATAATATATAATATATATCCCCTACAACCACCCTCTATGGTCAAAAAGGAGCACACCTGAAGGTATGTATTTATATCTTTTATTTGTATAGCGCCATCCATATATACATAGCACTTTATAGCAGTATACACATGGCATAATATTATAACACATAATGGGAATTAGTACTCCAGACATAAAGTAACATTTGGGAAAAAGGAGTACCTGTCCCGAAGAGCTTACAATCTAAGTGGTAAGTGGGAGAACTTACAGAGACAGAAGGAGGGTGTTCTGGTAAATGCATATGCAAGGGTCAGTGCAAAATTCCCCCCTCCTGTCTCTGTACATTCCTCCTACATACCAATTAGATTGTAAGCTCCTCAGAGCAGGGCCTTCTCTTCTTAAATGTTACGTTTATGTTACGTTTATGTATGAAGCACTTATTCCCATGACCTGTTATTTATATTATTTGTTATTTATATGATTATCATGTGTATCACTACTGTGAAGTGCTATGTACATCAATGGCGCTATACAAATAAAGACATACAATATGTCAATATGAGTACAGTATCCGCCAACCCATATGCTTAGTTAAAGAGGTTTGTTTTAAGATGGGTCTTAAAAGGTGGAGAGAGAGGGTGTCAGTCGGGTATTGAGAGGAAGGGTATTCCAGAGGTGTGGTTCAGTCAGTGAGAAAGGTTTAACCCTTTGCGGTCCAATTAATTTTCACTAAGTGCACCAGCAGGTCTAATTTAATTTTCGGGGAAAAAACCACATACAGCTTTTTTTTTTACTCACAGCACACACTCACAGCACACTGCACACACTCACAGCACACTGCACACATTCAAATCACACTGCGCACACACTGCACACACTCACAGCACACTGCACACATTCACAGCACACAGAGCACACTCACAGCACACTCACACCACACTCGCACCACACACACAGTCACAGTCACAGCCCCCCTTACCCCCTACCTCCGGTGTCAGCTGCTGGGCATCGTGGGGTGCCTGCGGGGATCGGTGAAGGGCTGGGGGGGGGTCGGTGCCGGGCTGGGGTGTGCGGATCGGTGCAGGGCTGGGGGGGGGATCGGTGCTGGGCGGATTGGTGCAGGGCTTGGGGGCGGATCGGTGCAGGGCTGGGGGGGCGGATCGGTGCAGGGCTGTGGGGGGTTGGATCGGCGCCGGGATTGGGGGGAGATCGGTGCCGGACTGGGGGGATCGGAGCGGGGCTGCTGGCGGGGATCGGAGCAGGGGTGGGGGGGGGGAATCAGTGCGGCTGCTGGGAGAAGTGCAAGGGGAATGCAGGGGACGTGTGCTGCTGCCGACGCCTCACTCCATATCTTCACATCCTCCTCCCGATCCGACATTGGACCGCAAGTGGCAAAATATTTTGTGGGATATTGGACCGGGAAGGGTTAAGGCAGGAGAGGGCTTTAGATACAAATGGGGTAGAGAGAAGACATCCTTGAGCAGAATGCAAGAGTCGGGCAGGTGTATAGTGAGAAATTAGGGATGAGATGTAAGGAGGGGTAGAGGAGTTGAAAGCCCTAAATGTGAGGAAGAGAATTGTGTGTATTACAGGAATTGAAGCCAGGAGGGGGATTACAGCAGTGGAGACGCTGAGATTAAGTAAGGTACCTGGGAGATATTCTAATGAGTTGTGCAAAGTATATTTAAATAAGTCACACACCACAAAAAGTTTCCATAAGACCATCACTGAAAAGTCTAAAGACCATTGTGATGAAGGGGGTACTGGTGTAAGGCCCAAGGGGATCAGAACACACAACCTCTGCTATTCTTGGCAGCAGCTATAGGATTGAACTAAACCAGATGCTGGGATGCTGCCCTGTCACATATCTCCCAGGTATCTCAGGTGTGCTCCTTTTTGTGCACAATGCACATTGAACTGGCAACCAGGAAGTGGAAGTCTTCTGATTTTAAAGGAAGCCAGGGGAGTGGGGCTACAGGTGTGAGCAGTAGAGCTCAAAAGTATGCTCTGACAGTGGAGCTACTCAGCATCTGGTTTAGTTCATTATAGAGCTGCTGCCCAGAATAGCAGAGGTTATGAGTTCTGATCCTTTTGGGCCTGGCAGCAGTACCCCCTTTATCCAAAGGGGCCTTAGATTTGTCAGTATTGGTCTTATGGAAATGTTTTGTGGGGTGAGACTCATTTAAATATACTTGGCAGATCTCATCAGTATATCTCATAGGTATAGGGTGACCAGATTTGTCACACATGCGCACTCGGCGCTTGCCAACCGCGCATGTGTGAAGAGCGCTACTAAATTCGCTCTCTCTCCACCCCCCTGATACTTGTCAGTATAGGACTTACGGAAATATGTTATACCTCGGCGTGTTGTGTGACTCATTTGAATATACTTTGCTATATGGTTAGGGGGGCTTAAGGCTTCTAACATCTGATTTAGTTCAATGCTAGAGCTGCTGCCCAGAATAGCAGAGGTTGTGGGTTCTGATCCTGTTGGGCCTGAAACCAGTACCCCCTTCATCACAATGGGCCTTAGACTTGTCAGTATTGGTCTTATGGAAATAGTTTAGGAGATGTGGGGTGTTACTCATTTATATATACACTTTACATAATTTCAGTGAGCTTTGCCCTTTCTGGTCATTCTGCTCGGATTTGTACAGCCGGAATGCAACCGCTTCTTAAACAAACCCTTTTCCGCATGGATTGGACATGCGAGAAGGGCTTGCAGTGTACTAAAACCTGCAAATCCGATTGGAAAGGGCTCTTTCTGCACAGATATGCACCACTCGCAGCAACTAGAATATGCCCCATAGTATCATTATAGAGCAATGTGTGTTCATTATCAGTGTACAGAGATACTCATCTTATACTATATTAGTGAAAGCACTGTATGCCTATCTGGATGTCCGGTGTCCCTAGGGGAAATCTCATTGGTCCCTTGGGCCGCCCGCCCCCGCAAACCTCTCATTGGCCTGAGGCGGAGTGATGGGCCACACACACACACACACACACACACGGTAGGGGGGGGCGCACGATTATGTAGGGGGGGCGCGAGCAGCTTGCAGGGAAACCTGGGGGCGCTCCGTGCTGCTGCTTCTATGTCTGTGTCTTGCAGAGGGGGCGGGGCCTGCAGAGGGGGCGGGGCCAGAAGATCCGTGCTGCTGCTTCTATGTCTGTGTCTTGCAGAGGGGGCGGGGCCAGAAGATCCGTGCTGCTGCTTCTATGTCTGTGTCTTGCAGAGGGGGCGGGGCCAGAAGATCTGTGCTGCTGCTTCTATGTCTGTGTCTTGCAGAGAGGGCGGGGCTTCTCTCTGTACACAGACAAGCCCTCCTTCTCTTCCTGTCTGCTTCCCGTTTTCAGCAGCATGGGGGGTTGGGGGATCGGAGCATGTCGCCCCCCCAGGTGAAATTGTGGACTGATTAAGTGTGTGTGTGTGTTGGTGGTGTTGGTGGTGGTGGTGGGGGGGGGGAGTGATTGAGTGTGTGTGTGGGGGGATTGAGTGTGGGGGTAGGGGGGGATTGAGTGTGTGTGTGTGGGGGGGGGGGGTTTGGGGGGGATTGAGTGTGTGTGTGTGGGGGGGGGGGGATTGTGTATGTGTGGGGGGGATTGTGTATGTGTGTGGGGGGGGATTGAGTGTGGGGATTGTGTGATTGTGTGTGGGGGGGGATTGTGTGTGTGTGGGGGGGGATTGTGTGTGTGTGGGGGGGGATTGTGTGTGTGTGTGGGGGGGTGGGGATTGTGTGTGTGTGTGGGGGGGATTGAGTCCCCCCCTCCCTGCCCTTTGCCCCCCCCTCCCTGCCCTTTGCCCCCCCCTGCCCTTTGCCCCCCCCCCTCCCTGCCCTTTGCCCCCCCCTCCCTGCCCTTTGCCCCCCCTGCCCTTTGCCCCCCCTGCCCTTTGCCCCCCCTGCCCTTTGCCACCCCTGCCCTTTGCCCCCTCCTGCCCTTTGCCCCCCCTGCCCTTTGTCCCCCCCCTCCCTGCCCTTTGCCCCCCCCTCCCTGCCCTTTGCCCCCCCCCTTCCACTCCATGCCCCCTGCCCTTCCACGCCCGGGCAACGCCGGGTATATCAGCTAGTAATAATTATATAGCGCATTGTGTGCATGATCAATGTATAGAGATACTCAGCATAATTATACAGTGAGGCGTGTCTATTATCAGTGTGTGGAGATAATCAGCATAGTCATACAGAGAAACATGTTAATTATCAGTGAATAGAGACATGCTCATGACCAGTGTACAATGATACTCTGCATCAGTATACTATGGAGCATGTTCATTAGCAGTGTATCAATACTCAGCATCATTATACAATGTTCATTATCTGTTTATAGAGATACTCACCATCATTATACAGCATGGCGTACTCATTATCAATGTATAGCAATACTCAACATTATTAAAAAAGTGCAGCATGTTCACGATCAGTGTATAGGGATACTCAGCATAATTATACAGTTCCCCAGACATCAACAGTAGACTCAGATACCCCGCTACCCAGGCATCACCTGTCCACGCAGAGCGCAGTGATGATGCCGACACCGGTGATCTGGTTGTTGAGGTCCAGCGCAGTGACAGCGCGGCACAGAAGGTCCCCGAAGATCCAGCCTTGATCGTGGAGGAGCTGATGTATGATGAGGGGCATCCCAAGCAGGGAGAGCAGGTCTACTAGCGCCAGGTTCAAAACATATAGGTCTGACACCAGCGTGTGCCGGCAGCTCAGGAGCACTGCCAGAACCAACCCATTACACAGGACCCCACAGCCGCATATCACACCATACAGAACCCCCAACCCCGGACCCCGCAGGGACAGCATGCCCGAGGGGGAGGACAGATTGGATGGGCCCCAGGGAGGGGAGGGGGTCATGGTACCCAGAAAGAAAGAGGAGAGTGGGATCAGGGATAGAGGGGGGGGCGAGGATGTGAGGGGGAGCTCAGGAGCCAGCAAAGAGACCCCCTCATCCTTACTGTCCTCTGCCCTGCTTAGTGCTCACTGTTATTATTACAATATTTTACCCCACCGCCCTTTCTTTCCTCGCCGTCTCTGTCTTTTTCCTTCCTCCTCTCAGGATCCTCAACCTAAACCAGGAACACAAGGGACAGAAAGAGGGTTAAATTCATCTACACTCCACATACATGTACTGTACACACTGTACATGCACACTGCAAATACATATACAATGACATTTATACACTACATATATGCACACTCCACATACATGTACTGTACACACTGTACATGCACACTGCAAATACATATAAAATGACATTTAAACACTGCACATATATGCACACTGCACATACATATACATTCTGTATATGCACCCTTCACATACACACATTGTGCATACAGTACTTATACACTTCACACACACACAAGTGCTTATACACTACACATACAGTTGTGTGAAAAAGAAAGTACACCTTCTTTGAATTCTATGGTTTTACATATCAGGACGTAATAACAATCATCTGTTCCTTAGCAGGTCTTAAAATTAGGTAAATACAACTTCAGATGAACAACAACACATGACATATTACACTGTCATGATTTATTTAACAAAATAAATAGCTTGTAGAACCACCTTTAGCAGCAATAACTTGAAGTAATCGTTTTCTGTATGACTTTATCAGTCTCTCACATCGTTGTGGGGGGAGGACACAAAGCGCAAAAAACTTCCTCTCCAAGGTGGAAATAACACAGGGAATCTCAAATGGGCAGCATATGAAAAGAGAAAGGAAAAGAAAATAGTGCACCACACTGTTTAATTATAACATATAGGTGAGCATGGAGGCTCCAACACACTCACATGCTCCAAGAAATATAAAAGCAGTTAAACCTGTCTGGGTTCAGACGCTGTAAACGGGACTCCAGACAGCTGTTTCTTGCTCTCCGCTTCCGCACCAGATCGGCGTCTGACGTCACGAACCAGCCTTCTCACTCTCCTGCAGCTAGGGGAGGACCCTCTGGCTCCGTCGGAAATCAGCACAGCGGAAGATATCCCAACGTCAAGACGTGTCACACCCCTGAAGAAGTCCAGAACTTGGATGAAACGCGTAGGGTTCTTACATGCGCAAGGACCTTGTGATAGTCTGTGACGGACTCTTTTGCTGTGCTGCAAGCTACCTTACCTGAACGTCTTGACGTTGGGATATCTTCCGCTGTGCTGATTTCCGACGGAGCCAGAGGGTCCTCCCCTAGCTGCAGGAGAGTGAGAAGGCTGGTTCGTGACGTCAGACGCCGATCTGGTGCGGAAGCGGAGAGCAAGAAACAGCTGTCTGGAGTCCCGTTTACAGCGTCTGAACCCAGAGTGGTTTAACTGCTTTTATATTTCTTGGAGCATGTGAGTGTGTTGGAGCCTCCATGCTCACCTATATGTTATAATTAAACTGTGTTGCACTATTTTCTTTTCCTTTCTCTTTTCATATGCTGCCCATTTGAGATTCCCTGTGTCATTTCCACCTTGGAGAGGAAGTTTTTTGCGCTTTTTGTCCTCCCCCCAGAAGATTTTTTGAGAGATTGGGAAATCTCTCACATTAGCTGCATCTCCTCTTGGTGATATTGATTCAATTTATTATTAATTAATTTTTTATGTGTATTTAAGGTTTGCGCTCACTTTCCTTGCACCATTCTCACATCGTTGTGGAGGAATTTTGGCCCACTCTTCTTCACAGCGTTGCTTCAGTTCATTGAGGTTTGTGGGCATTTGTTTATGCACAGCTCTCTTAAGGTCCAGCCACAGCATTTCAATCGGGTTGAGGTCTGGACTTTGACTGGGCCATTGCAACACCTTGATTCTTTTCTTTTTCAGCCATTCTGTTGTAGATTTGCTGGTGTGCTTGGGATCATTGTCCTGTTGCATGACCCAATTTCGGCCAAGCTTTAGCTGTCGGACAGATGGCCTCACATTTGACTCTAGAATACTTTGGTATACAGAGAAGTTCATGGTCGACTCAATGACTGCAAGGTTGCCAGGTCCTGTGGCTGCAAAACAAGCCCAAATTGTCACCCATCCACCATCGTGCTTGACAGTTGGTATGAGGTGTTTGTGCTGATATGCTGTGTTTGGTTTTCGCCAAACGTGGCACTGTGCATTATGGCCAAACATCTCCACTTTGGTCTCGTCTGTCCAAAGGACATTGTCCAGAAGTCTTGTGGTTTGTTCAGATGCAGCTTTGCAAACCTAAGCCGTGCTGCTATGTTCTTTTTAGAGAGAAGAGGCTTTCTCCTGGCAACCCGTCTAAACAAACCATACTTGTTCAGTCTTTTTCTAATCTTACTGTCATGAACTTTAACATTTAATATGCTTACTGAGGCCTGTAGAGTCTGAGATTTAACTCTTGGTTTTTTTTGCAATTTCTCTGAGCATTGCACGGTCTGACCTTAGGGTGAATTTGCTGGGACGTCCACTCCTGGGAAGATTAGCAATTGTCTTGAATGTTTTCCATTTTTGAATAATCTTTCTCACTGTAGAATGATGGACTTTAACTTGTTTGGAAATGGCCTTATAACCCTTCCCAGATTGATGGGCAGCAACAATTGCTTCTCTAAGATCATTGCTGATGTCTTTCCTCCTTGGCATTGTGTTAACACAAACCTGAATGCTCCAGACCAGCAAACTGTTAAAACTTCGGCTTTTATAGAGGTGGACACACTTGCTGATGATTAATTAATCAAGGGCATTTGATTAGCAGCACTTGTCTGCTACTTAGCATCTTAATTCCTATGGAAGCAGTAAGGATGTACTTAGTTTTTCACACATAGCTTCTCAATTTTGGCTTTATTTTTGTTAAATAAATCATGACACGGTGTAATATGTCATGTGTTGTTGTTCATCTGAGGTTGTATTTACCTCATTTTAATACGTGCTAAGGAAAGATGATTGTTATTATGTCCTGATATGTAAAACCATAGCATTCAAAGAGGGTGTACTGTACTTTCTTTTTCACACAACTGTATATTCACCCTGCAAATACATACAGAGCACTGCAGCATATACACACAAAGCGCATACATATTAACCCTGCATGTTCATATACAATCTACACACATACATTGCAGCAAGACAAACACAAAGCACCAGCGGGAACAGACAGCATTGAATACGAATTAGCCGCATGCAAAAAACAAAAAACAAAGAGTGGGGGGGTTTAATGCGCTAGTGGGTGCAATTATGCCTGCTACATCTGTACATATACACACTCCACATACATATAGAACACTGCATATACATATCATAGTTACATAGTAGATGAGGTTGAAAAAAGCTAGACATCCATCAAGTTCAACCTATGCTAAATTTAGACAACAGATTTACCCTATATTTGTACTTACAGTATATTGATCCAGAGGAAGGAAAACAAAAACCCCAGTGATATATCATCCAATGATATCTCATAAGGGGAAAAATAAATTCCTTCCTGACTCCAAATATTGGCAATCAGGTTACTCCCTTGATCAACATCCTTCCCGTGTTGATTTATTTGGTATATCCCGGTGTACCATTCCTTTCTAAAAAGATGTCTAACCTTTTTTTTGAAGATATCTATTGTACAGGCATACCCCGCTTTAAGGACACTCACTTTAAGTACACTCGCGAGTAAGGACATATCGCCCAATATGCAAACGGCAGCTCACGCATGCGCCTGTCAGCACGTCCTGAACAGCAATACCAGCTCACTACCTGCACCGAAGCTGTGGGCAAGCGGGGAGACTATAGAGCCTGTTACAAATGCGTTATTTACAGTACATCAGTTATGCACGTATATGACGATTGCAGTACAGTACATGCATTGATAAGTGGGATAGAGGTAGTGCTTCACTTTATGTACATTTTCACTTTACATACATGCTCCGGTCCCATTGCGTACGTTAATGCAGGGTATGCCTGTATCTTTATGTGTTATTTGCTTTATTTGGTATTTATATGATTATCACGTGAATTACTGCTGTGAAGTGCTTTGTACATGAATAGCGCTATATAAATAAAGATATATACTGTATATATATATACATACATACATACGCCATCACAGTCTCCATGGGTAATGAATTCCACATGTTACCTGCCGTTACTGTAAGGAACACTTTCCTTTTGTTGCTGTAAGGAATCGGGGAGCACCTCCCCTGCGGCGCACTCCCTCCTTATCTGATGTCTCGCGCATCCCCGCTGTCCTCAGGGCCGCCAACAGAAATCATGGGGCCCAGGACAAATAAAAGGAGCAGGAACCATACCGCCCCCCCCCCCCCAACCCATAGCGCACCTACCACGAAAAAATATTTTTTAGCGTGCAACTTTTACTTAACTGTTTTCTTATTGTGATACAGAAAAAACATTACAATGCAACCTGTTTATTTTTATATTTTCAATAAAAGATAGGTGACTGCCTGTCTGGGTGACTGGGTGGGTGAGTGAGTGGGTGGGTGAGTGACTGGGTGGGTGAGTGAGTGGGTGGGTAAGTGAGTGACTGGGTGAGTGAGTGACTGGGTGGGTGGGTGTGAGTGACTGGGTGAGTGAGTGACTGGGTGAGTGAGTGACTGCTTGAGTGAGTGACTGGGTGAGTGAGTTGCTGGGTGGGTGAATGAGTGAGTGACTGGGTGGGTGGGTGAGTGAGTGACTGGGTGGGTGAGTGAGTGAGTGATTGGGTGGGTGGGTGAGTGACTGGGTGGGTGAGTGACTGGGTGGGTGAGTGACTGGATGAGTGAGTGACTGGGTGAGTGAGTGACTGGGTGGGTGAGTGAGTGACTGGGTGAGTGGGTGAGTGAGTGACTGGGTGGGTGAGTGGGTGAGTGAGTGACTGGGTGGGTGAGTGAGTGACTGGGTGGGTGGGTGAGTGAGTGAGTGACTGGGTGGATGACTGGGTGGGTGAGTGAGTGACTGGGTGAGTGAGTGACTGGGTGGGTGGGTGAGTTACTGGGTGGGTGAGTTGACTGGGTGGGTGAGTGACTGGGTGGGTGGGTGAGTGACTGTGTGGGTGGGTGACTTGGGTGACAGTGACTGGGTGGGTGGGTGACAGTGACTGGGTGGGTGCATGACAGTGACTAGGTGGGTGTGTGACAGTGACTGGGTGGGTGGGTGACAGTGACTCGGTGGGTGACAGTGACTGGGTGGGTGACTGGGTGACAATGTTGGTTGGTTGAGTGGGTGGTGAGTGAGTGACTGGGTGGGTGAGTGACTGGGTGAGTGAGTGACTGGGTAGGTGAATGACTGGGTGGGTGAGTGAGTGACTGGGTGGCTGGGTGGGTGAGTGACTGGGTGGGTGAGTGAGTGATGGTGGGTGAGTAAGTGACACTTGAGTGAGTGACTGTGTGGGTGAGTGAGTGACTGTGTGGGTGAGTGAGTGACTGTGTGGGTGAGTGAGTGACTGTGTGGGTGAGTGAGTGACTGTGTGGGTGAGTGAGTGACTGGGTGGGTGAGTGACTGGGTGGGTGGGTGACTTGGGTGACAGTGGCTGACAGTGACTGGGTGGGTGCATGACAGTGACTGGGTGGGTGAGTGACAGTGACTGGGTGGGTGAGTGACTGGGTGGGTGCATGACAGTGACTGGGTGGGTGAGTGACAGTGACTGGGTGGGTGAGTGAGTGACTGGGTGGGTGAGTGAGTGACTGGGTGGGTGAGTGACTGGGTGAGTGAGTGACTAGGTGGGTGAGTGACTGGGTGAGTGAGTGACTGGGTGAGTGAGTGACTGGGTGGGTGAGTGAGTGACTGGGTGGGTGAGTAAGTGACTGGGTGGGTGAGTGAGTGACTGGGTGGGTGAGTGAGTGACTGTGTGGGTGAGTGAGTCAGTGACTGGGTGGGTGAGTGACTTGGGTGACAGTGACTGAGTGGGTGGGTGACAGTGACTGGGTGGGTGCGTTACAGTGACTGGGTGGGTGACAGTCACTGGGTGGGTGGGTGACAGTGACTGGGTGGGTGACTGGGTGGGTGACTGGGTGACAATGTTGGTTGGTTGAGTGACTTACCTTTTCCGGTGGGTGCTGCTTCCTTGCCGCCAGACGCTTCCCCCCCTGCACCCGATATCCCCGGCAACTGCCAGGGGCGGTAAGGGGGCGCGGGAGGTGGGCGGCTGGGGGGGCGAGGCGTGCTGGGGCAGGAGGCGCGAGGGGGGAAGCTGGGTTGGCGCTTCCCCCTCCGTATCAAGTTGGGAGCGGGCTGGGTTGCGCGCGGGGCTGGTGTTGGCGCTTCCCCCTCCATCCCACGTGGAGAGCGGAGGGGCTGGGGAGCAGAGGGGCTTGTTTTGGTGCTTCCTCCTCCGTCCCACGTGGGGAGCGGGGGGGGGGCTGGGTTGCTGGGGGGAACAGGCAGCGGGCCCACGACACCCTGCTTGCCCTGCGCATGCGCGCCTGGACCACAGGAATCGCCGCAATTTTTTTCAATTTTTTTTTCAATGTAATTAACTGGCGCCCGGTCGAGCAGGGGCCCGGACGGCCAGGCCCCCCTGACTCACGGGGTCCAGGATGACAGTATCATTTGTCCCCGCCTGTTGGCGGCCCTGGCTGTCCTTACAGCGCTTGCGCTCCCCTGCAGGAGCTTATCTGACGCCGCAGAGTCTGGCTCCGCCCCCCCGCTTGCAACGTGCATCAACGTGTCCACCGCTCCCAAGCTTCGGGTTAACTCTCCTTATTATGCCCACCTGTCTCCTGTGTCTCTCTCCCTATCCGCGCCTCCGCAGAGGACGCTCCTCCACTCCGCCCCCCTCTCTCATTGGTCATGCTCTACCATATATGCTCAGCTGTGCCACTTGCACTTTGGCTGAGCATAGTTCCAGTTAGCACTGTTCTCCCACTTCCTGGTTCCCTGTCCTGCCTTCCCTTGTCTCCTAGCTCCTTCTTGCAGATTGACCTCCTGTGTACCGACCCGGCTATCACTTTGGACTCCGCACTTCTGGCTTACCGACCCGGCTTACCTCAGACCTGCATCTCTCCAATCCTGACCACGATTTACGGACCTCTACGCTCTTACTGGCTCCAATCCCTGACCACGGCTAAACGGACACTGACCATTCTACCGGTTCCAACCTCAGACCTCGGCAAGTACCTGACCATTCTGCTCTCTCCAAACCTGACCTGGCTGCCTGACCACCCGCACTCCAGATGTGCCCCTGTGGCTGTGGGTGGCGTTTATACCCATTTCCACCTCAGTACCGGGGTCCCGCCTTGTTTGTGGTGAGCACAGCGTCACAGTGTGCTCAGCCACACAAATGTGGACCCCATTGAGGTGGGTCGAGCCCTGTCCTCAGTTTTGGACAGATGCTCCCAACTTGAGACTCGTGTTACTTCCCTTGCGCAATCCATGGGGCCCTTACTTTACAACACCAGCAGTCCAGTCCTCTGAGACCCGCGACTCCTTTCTTGCCGTCTCCAGACACCCATCCTTCTGCTGAACCCCGTCTGCCTACTCCTAATCGCTACTCTGATGATCCTCATGGGTGTCGGTGTTTCCTTAACCAATGTTCAATTCTATTCAATTCGAGTTAACCCCTTCTCGCTTCCTCTGTGCAAGATCTAAGGTGGCATACATAATCGCTCTACTTTCCGGGTACGCTCTGGCATGGGCTTCCCCCATCTGGGAACGGAGTCCGGATTTGACACAGAATCTCAACCACTTCACTATGGAATTCAGACGTGTCTTCGACACTCCAGGCCGTAAGATGACTGCTGCATCTTCTCTATTTCACCTTTTCCAGGGTTCACGTCCAGTCCCTCGTTACGCTCTGGAATTTTGTACCATAGCAGCTGAGGCAGGCTGGAACATTGAGGCTCTGTCGACCACCTTTTGGCAAGATTTACCTGACTCTCTTAAGGATGAACTAGCTGCTCAAGAACGCCCTGCTGACCTAGAGGAACTTATTGCTGTCTGCATTAGAGTGGACCAACGACTTCAGGAGAGGAAGGCCGAACATTCACTGGTGTTTCATTTTTCCCCTACAGATCCGCCGTCTCTTGATGATCCGGAACCCAATGTAGTTGGGAAGCCATCGGTTATCATTCTCGGAGAGGTAGCATAGACATACCAATGGACTTTGTCAGTATTGTGGCCACTCCGAGCATCATGTCCTTTCCTGCCCGCTCAAACCAGGAAACACCAGCACTCAATGAGGTATCGGGAATCTTGTTGGGCACTATCTCTCCTTCCCCGACTCCCCCAGAAATCCGTCCTACTCGGATCATGCTTCCCATCTCCCTCAAAGGGGCCAACTTCCAGCTCACTACCTCTGCCTTTATTAATTCAGGTTCTGGGGGCAACTTTATTGACCATAGCTTTGCTCTCAAACACAACATTCCTCTCATTCATAAAGCCGTGCCTGTCGGATTGGAAGCCATAGACGGACGCCCGCTTCAACCGGCCTTCATCTCTCTGGATACCAGCAAATTTACTCTTCTTACTACAGATGGCCACCAGGAGGAGATTTCCCTGGATGTCATCCATACTCCATCTGTTAAGGTAATACTAGGATTGCCATAGTTACAGCAACAAAATCCGCAATTTGATTGGACTGATAAAGAACCCATTGTAAGGGACCCTGCCCCTGCTCGCCCGGAGTTCTTGTCTGAAGGAGGGGATACTGTAAGGGATCCGCTCCTGGGTTAGGCTGGAACTCATTCTTACTGTGCTTTAGAGCTTCCAGACAAATCTCTCTCTGAACCTGCAATCAGAATCACCTGCTCTTGGTGTTACTCTGCAGGTTGCCTGTTGCTGCCTCCTATGAAGCTCTGGTCCCATTGGCGGCCACTGCTATTTAACTGCTGCCCTTCCCGCCAGGAAGTTGCTGAACATAATTCTTTCTCCAAGTAACTGTGCTTGCCACAAGTAGCTCTGTTTGGCCTGACTTGGCCCTCTGTGCCTTGTCCTCTTCTCCTACGTTCCTGGCAGACATCGCCTTCACCGCGTTGAAGCAGCTACACTGCTCCTCAGTGTTTCCTGTGGCGTGTCTGCACTCCTGCTTTTCTCGTGGCCTACCTTCCACCCTGTTCCCCGTTCCTGTACCCACCGCACTGAAGCGCCTTCGCTGAAGTTTTTCCTGTTGCTGAATTTTTGCCTGTGACCTCGACCTTCTCTCCTGTGCCGCCTGCCTTGACCCCAGCTTGCCTATGGACTACTCTGACTTCTCCAATCCTGACCTGGCTACGCACGACTATGGACTACGCAACCCGGACCCGGCTTTGTGGTCTAAGGTCCGTGTTTTCACATCTCCAGCTCAGCCCCGCGGTCCGGCCCAGGTTTGTGGTGAGCATAATCATTACACCCATCCATTGGAGTCCCCGTTGCATCAAGACTTGCTTAATAAACTCTACTCAACAGATCTGCAGCCTAATTAATCCCAAAGAGGATAAGAATGTTCTAACCGAAGTCTATGCTGAATTCAAGGATGTGTTCGATAAGGTACGATCCGAAGTCCTTCCCCCTCATCACCCTTTCGACTGTCCTATTGATCTCTTGCCAGGTTCCGTCTTACCCAGAGGTAAATCTTATCCCCTGTCTCTACCTTAAACCAAAGCCATGTTGGAGTATATTCAAGAGAATTTAAAGAGAGGTTTCATTCGCAATTCCTCATCCCAAGTCAGAGCAGGGTTTTTCTTCGTTAAGAAAAAGAATGGTTCTCTTCGCCCTTGCATAGACTATAGGGGGTTAAACAAGATCACCTTAAAGAACAGCTACCCACTCCCCCTCATCTCTGAGCTTTTTGATCGCCTTCAAGGAGCCACCATCTTTTCGAAGTTAGATTTGCGTGGTGCTTATAATCTTGTACGAATAAGACAGGGCGACGAGTGGAAAACGGCCTTTAATACCAGAGACGGCCATTACGAGTAGTCATGCCTTTTGGGCTGTGTAATGCCCCGGCCGTTTTTCAAAAATTTGTTAACGAGATTTTTCGGGACCTCCTGAACTTTTTTGTTATCGTCTATCTTGATGATATTCTAATCTTTTCTAAATATCTCTCTGAACATATCAAACACACTAAAATGGTCTTATCTCGTCTTCGTGAAAATCGCTTTATGCTAAATTGGTGAAATGCCAGTTTCATCAGACTTCTACCACATTTCTAGGACACATTATTTCGGACTCTGGTTTTGCCATGGATCCTGTCAAGCTGAAGGCAGTTCTGGACTGGCCACAACCTACCTCTCTCAAAGCAATCCAGCATTTTTTAGGATTCGCAAACTACTATCATAGATTCATTCGAAATTTCTCCACAACAGTAGCCTCAATCACAGCCTTAACCAAGAAAGGAGCAGACCCTGCTTCTTGTCCAACCGCTGCGCTCCAGGTGTTCGATCTTCTCAAAAAAACTTTTGTCTCTGCCCCACCTTAGTCCATCCTGACCCCAAACTTCCCATCACTTTGGAAGTGGATGCTTTCGATGTCGGGGCTGGCGCCATATTATCTCAGAGACAGACACCCCAGGCCAAGCTACTTCTATGTGCTTTTTTCCCCAAAAAAATTTGTGAGCGAAGCAGAACAATGACGTCAGTAATCGGGAATTATTAGCCATAAAACTCGTACTACATGAATGGAGACACCTCCTGGAAGGTACGGAACAACCTATCACTATCTTTACAGACCACAAAAACTTGCTGTACATTGAGAGCGCCCTTCGTCTTGGAGCCTGTTAGGCTCGTTGGTCACTTTTTTTTCCACGTTTTAATTATATTATCTCTTTTATTCCCGGGTCAAAAAATCTTAAAGCGGATGCCTCATCCCACCAGTTCATAGTCAAAGACAAAACTAAGTGTCAATCTGAGACTATTCTTCTATCTAAATACATCCTGTCCACTAATTCTTTTGACGTTCTGGACCACATACTGGTTGAAAAAACACCCTAAACTCTACAGCACTTGACCTGAAATGTGGGTGAGTGCTACACAATTGAAAACAATTAAACAGTGTTGATACTTATATATAAAGGTAAGCAAGGAGGAGCTTTGTGAGGCTGTCAGTAGGGAGTTCCCTGAGTGGTAGTAGTCGCGCTTCCAGTGACATCACGAGACGAGCGCCGGAACACACCACGGAGAGTAGTGAGATCGCATACTCTGGAGTGTAGTGTGGAGGGGCGTTGGGAGCGCCGGTACACTATCCACGACCCTGAGGGAGGTCCCTAAATGATGCAGATGGCATTCTAGTGATGTTTTTACACTCACTGGCTATGTGAGTATTTTATTGGCTGTGTTAATTGTTTTTTAATAAATTGTTTGTGCATTCTACACCATTCTGTGCATTCCATCTCCCTATGTGACCTACTGCAAGCATTGGGGGATACTTCTGGCAATCATTGGATCATAGAAGGGAGCCAGCTACACGTGGGGTGCGTGATAGCAGATAAGAAGTGGTTCAAGCACAGATTCTCTCCACTGCACCATTTTAAGAGATGGATTGTAAGTAGGCATTATTCCTGTCTGCTTGGGTGTGTCAGAGTTCTGAGGTACTGCGCAATGGTTTGCTTTGTCTATTTCTTCTAGGAGGAACCATCAGGATCTCATCCACATTCCTACAAGCTTGGATTTCCAGGGGAAGGTCTCCCAAGGGACTCTAATCATCCTATGGACTTTGCGTCTCTTACACTGAGTGTTTATTAAGGGCCAGGTATCTCTGTTTTGTTTGCAGTTCTGGACCACATATTGGCAAACCAATCACATATTCTGGAAGGTCTAGAGGTTCCGGATGGATGTCTGTATGCGGCGCCACGTTTTCGCAAGAACATTTTGATATGAAGCCATTCTTCTAAATCTGCAGGCCATCCCGGCACCCGAAGGACTACCGATCTCATCAAACGTACTTTCTGGTGGCCCACCATGCAGAAGGACACGAACTGTTTGTCAAGTCTTGTTTCACGTGTGCTCGTAACAAGAGCTCTCGCACTAGACCACCTGGACACTTACGCTCTCTCCCCATACCAGACCGCTCTTAGAGTTACTTGTCCATGGACTTTATTGTTGAATTACCTCCCTGCAAAGGGATGACTACTATCCTCGTTGTGGTCGACCGTTTCTCTAAACAATCTAATTTCATCCCTTTAAAAGGTCTTCCCAACTCGGCCACTCTGGCCGATGTTTTCACCAAGGAAATCTTTTGCATCCGTGGAGTGCCCTCAAACATAGTTTCTGATCGAGGCTCACAATTTGTTTCCAAATTTTGGCGATCTTTTTCCCAGAGGATGGGCATCTCTAGATTTTTCATCCGGATACCACCCTCAGACCAACGGTCAGACCGAGAGGACAAATCAAACTCAGGAACAATATTTGAGATGCTTTATTTCTGACGCCCAAGATGACTGGGTGGACTTTGTTCCCTGGGCTGAATTTGCCCACAACTCCCTTAGGAATGAGTCTAGTCGGGAATCATTTTTCGTTAATTACGGATTCCATCCAGCACGCCTTCCCATCTCTTCTTCCGGGGTCTCAGCGACCGACAACAGAATAAATTCTCTACAAGAATCTTGGAGGATAATACAAAAGACTCTTGGAGAGGCCACACACATCTCAGGCGGATCGTCATCGGCGCAAGGTACCGGAGTTCAAACCAGGAGACAGGGTGTGGCTTTCCTTGAGGAACATCAGGCTCAAGACACCTACTCTCAAATTGGCCCCAAGGTTTTTGGGTCCATACACCGTCCTGGAGAAGATAAATCCAGTTGCATACCGCCTTCAACTTCGCTCTTCTATGAGGATACCATCCGTCTTCCATATCTCTCTGTTGAAGCCTGTGTTCCAAAGTTCACTTTTCCCAGATACCTCCTCTACTCCTGCTCCTGTTATCGTACAATGACAAGAAGAATACGAGGTACAATCTATTATTGATTAAAATTTTTCGAGAGGAGTGGTACAGTATTTGGTACATTGGAAGGGATTTGGTCCAGAAGAAAGATCTTGGATACCTCATCACCAAATACATGCTCCCAACCTCATTAAGCGGTTTCACGCAAAGTACCCTCTTAAGCCATATTGGAGTCATCCAGAGGCCGCTCCTCAAAGGGGGTGTACTGTAAGGAATTGGGAGTGCGTCCCCCGCGGCGCACTCCCTCCTTACCTGATGTCTCGCACAACCCCGCTGTCCTTAAAGCGTGCGCACCGGCAGGAGCTTTTTTGACGTTGCGGAGTCTGGCTCTGCCCCCCGCTTGCGACGCGCATCAACGGCGCGCACAAGCTGCGTGTCAACTCTCCTTATTATGGCCATCTGTCCCCTGTGTCTCTCTCTCTATCCGTGCCTCCACAGAGGCTGCGCCTCCACTCCGCCCCCCTCTCTCATTGGTCATGCTCTCCCATATATGCTCAGCTGTGCCACTTGCACTTTGGCTGAGTATAGTTCCAGTTAGTGCTGTTCACCCACTTCCTGGTTCCTTGTCCTGCCTTGCTTTGTCTCCTAGCTCCTTCTTGCAGATCGACCTCCTGTGTACGGACCCGGCTACCACTTCTGGCTTACCGACCTGGCTTACCTCAGACCTTCCGCATCTCTCCAATCCTGACCACAGTTTACGAACCTCTACGCTCCTACTGGCTCCAATCCCTGACCACGGCTAAATGGGCACTGACCATTCTACCGGCTCCTACCTCAGACCTTGGCAAGTACCTGACCATTCTACTCTCTCCAATCCTGACCCGGCTGCCTGACCATCCGCACTCCAGATGTGAACCGTGGCTGTGAGAGGCGTTTATACAAATTCCCACCTCAGTACCGGGTTCCCGCCTTGTTTGGGGTGAGCACAGCGTTACAGTTACTGGTGAAATCTAATTTCCTCCAACCTTAAGGGATGAATTGTTCTTTTGAAAGCTCCTTGTATTGTCCCCGAATATATTTGTTTAAAGTTATCATATGCCCTTTTACTCGCCTCTTTTTAATGTAAACAAATCTAATTTAGCTAGCTTCACCTCATAGATCAGATTATCCATCCCCTTTATTAATTTGGTGGCTCTTGTCTGCACTTTTTCTAGTCCATAATTAATTTTCTATAGAATGATGCCGAAATTGTACTCCATATTCAAGGTGTGGTCTTACTAATGCTTTATAGAGGAAAACAAAAGACAAAAATACTCAATGCTACATCAAATGTGACAAAATACATTGTTAAATATTTCAATGTTAGTATTCTCATGAGTAAGGGTCATTTAGTTAAACCCTTTGGCCAAAGCGTTATAAGCCACTTCACGACATGACCAGTATGCAGGTTCTAACACTACCTGTAAAAATTCCCATTTACCTCTGCAGTGGAGGGAGGATGGCCTCAGTGGACCTGTCCTGCACAGGTATAAGAAAAACCTGCTACTTAAAAAGTGCGGTGAGCTTAAACCCTGGGAGGGGGGCCACCAACCTCCAACCAACTGATACCAATTGAAAATTAAAATGAATGAACACACAATCCCAGCAAATCTTAACCCCAAAACCCACCACATCATTATATATATATATATATATATATATATATATATATATATATATATATATATATATATATATATATATAATTGTGTCAAAAGGAGTGCTACTTAGCGTGGCCAAATGTATACAACAAAAGACAAAAATACCCAATGCTACATCCAGTGTGACAAAATGCATAGTCATGCCGTGACGTGGCAGCAGGCTTATAACGCTTTGGCCAAAGGGTTTAACTAAATTACCCTTACTCATGAGAATTCTAACATTTAAGTATTTAACCATGTATTATGTCACATTGGATGTAGCATTGGGTATTTTTGTCTTTTGTTGTATACATTTGGCCACACTATTTTTGACACAAATATATATATATATATATATATATATATATATATGATGTGGTGGGTTCTGGGGTTAGAGCTTGCTGGGATTGTGTGTTAATTAATTTTGCTTTATAGAGGGCCATAATTATGTTTACTTTTCTTCCATATATTGCTGTTTAATGCAAGATAAGATTTTGTTTGCCTTTGCAGCTAATGTATGACCTTGGGCACTATTACTAAGCCTGCAGTCTACAGGCACTCCTAAATCCTTCTCCATTGAGGATTCTCCTAATTTATTTCCATTCATTTGTAAATTGCCTGTATATTCTTGTTTTCCAAATGCATAACCGTACATTTATCTGTATTAAACCTCATCTGACATTTACCTGCCCAAGTTTCTAGTCTATCCAAGTCCTTCTGGAGAGAAATTGCATCCTGCTCTTATTCTACTACCTTACACAATTTAGTGTCATCAGCAAAGATGGAGACTTTTCTCCCTATGGCAACCTCAAGGTAATTAATAAACAAGTTAAAAAGCAGGGGTCTCAGTACTGATCCCTGAGGTACTGCACTCATAACGTTGGCCCAACCTGAAAAAGTTCTATTTATTACAACTCTCTGTTGTCTATCCTTCAACCAGTTTTCAATCCAGGTGCAAATATTTTTACAGAGTCCAATTTGCTTTATTTTGTACACTGAGTGCGCAAACTGGGGGGGGTGCAAGATTTTCCAGGGGGGGGGACGTAGCTGTTACAGAGGTTCTGCACTCTTCCCCAAGGGGAAGTATTCACACTGTATAACATGACACACTGTATTAACACTGTATTACATGACACACTGTATTGACATTGCATAACACGACACACTGTATTCACACTGCATAACATAATACTGCATTTACATTGCATAACATGATACTGCATTCAAACTACATAATAAGACACACTGTATTCACATTGCATAACATGATACTGCATTCAAACTACATAATAAGACACACTGTATTCACATTGCATAACATGATATTGCATTCAAACTGCATAACATGACACACTGTATTCACACTGCATAACATGACACATTGTATTCACACTGCATAATTTGACATACTGTATTCACACTGCATAATTTGACACACTGTATTCACACTGCATAACATGACACACTGTATTCACATTGCATAACATGACACACTGTATTCACACTGCATAACATGACACACTGTATTCACACCGCATAACATTATACACTGTATTTATATTGTACAACATGACACTGTATTCACACTGAAACATGACACACTGTATTAACACTGCATAACATGACACATTGTATTCACACTGCATAATTTGACACACTGTATTCACACTGCATAACATGACACACTGTATTCACACTGCATAACATGACACACTGTATTCACACTGCATAACATGACACACTGTATTCACACCGCATAACATTATACACTGTAGTTATATTGCACAACATGACACTGTATTCACACTGCATAATATGACACAATGTATTCACACTGCATAACATGGCACACTGTATTTACACTGTATTACATGACACACTGTATTCAAATTGCAAAACTTGACACACTATTCACACTGCATAACATGACACTTCACACTGCATAACAATATACACTGTATTTACATTGCACAACATGACACTGTATTCACATTGCATAACATGACACTGCATAACATGACACATTGTATTCACACTGCATAATATGGCACACTGTATACACACTGCATAACATGACACTGTATTCACTCTGCATAACATGACAACCGGTATTCACATTGCATAACATGACGCACTGTATTCACATTGCATCACATGACACATTGTATTCACACTGCATAATATGACACTGTATTCACAAGGCATAACATGACACACTGTATTCACATTGCACAACATGACACACTGTATTAAAAATGCATAACTTGACGCACTGTATTTGCACTGGATAACATGACACACTATTCACACTGCATAACATTATACACTGTAGTTACATTGAAAAACATGTATTCACACTGCATACATTGAACAACATGACACTGTATTCACACTGTATAACATGACACTGTGTTCCCATTGCATAACACAACACACCGTTTTCACACTGCATAACATGAAACATTGTATTCACACTACATAATATGACACAATGTATTCACACTGCATAACATGATACTGCATTCACACTGCATAATATGACACACTATTCACACTGCAAAACAGGACACTGTATTCACATTGCACAACATGGCACACTATTCACACTGTATATTATGACACACTATATAACATGACATACTGTATTCACATTGCACAACAAGACACACTATTCAAAATGCATAACTTGACATTATTCACACTGCATAACATTATACACTGTATTTACATTGCACAACATGACACTGTATAACATGACACACTGTATAACATGACACTGTATTCACATTGCATAACACAACACACTGTATTCACACTGTATAACATGACACACGGCATAACATGACACATTGTATTCACACTGCATAACATGGCACTATTCACACTGCATAACATGACAAACGGTATTCACACTGCATAACATGATCCACTGTATTCACACTGCATAACATGGCACTATTCACACTGCATAACATGACAAACGGTATTCACACTGCATAACATGATCCACTGTATTCTCATTACATAACATGACACACTGTATTCTCACTGCATAACATGACACCCTGTATTCACACTGCATAACATGAAAATGGTATTCACACTGCATAACATGAGGCACTATGTTCACATTGCATAATATGACACACAGTATTCACATTGCACAACATGACACACTGTATTCACAATGTATATTATGACACACTATTTACACTGTAAAACATGACACACTGTATTCACATTGCATAACATGACACACTATTCACACTGCATAACATGGCACACATTTTACAGTGTATTGACATTGCACAACATGACACAGTATTCACACTGGATACAATGACACTATTCACACTGTATAACATGACACTATTCACATAGCACAACATGGCACACTGCATAACATGACACATTGTATTCATACTGCACAACATGACACACTGTATTCACATTGCATAACATGACACACTGTATTCACACTGTGTTCACACTGCATAACATGGCACACATTATACACTGTATTTACATTGCACAACATGACACAGTATTCACACTGGATACAATGACACTGTATTCACACTGTATAACATGACACTGTATTCACATAGCACAACATGACACACTGCATAACATGACACACTGTAGTCACACTGCATAACATGACACACTGTATTCACACTGCATAACATGAGGCACTGTGTTCACATTGCATAATATGACACACTGCATTCACATTGCATAACATAACACACAGTATTCACATTGCACAACATGACACACTGTATATTATGATACACTGTATTTACACTGTAAAACATGACACAGTATTCACATTGCATAACGTGGCACACTGTATTCACATTGCATAACATGACACACTGTATTCACATTGCAGAACATGACACACATTATACACTGTATTTACATTGCACAACATGACACAGTATTCACATTGCATAACATGACACACTGTATTCACACTGCATAACATGACACACTGTATTTACACTGCATAAAAAGACACTCTACTCACACTGTATAGCATGACACTATTCACACTGCATACATTGTACACTTTATTTACATTGCACAATATGACACTATATTCACACTGTATAACACGACACACTGTATTCACATTGCACAACATGATACACTGTATTCAAATTGCATAACTTGGCGCACTGTATTTACACTGCATAAAATGATGCACTGTATTCACACTGTATAATGACACTGCATTCACATTGCATGACATGGCACACTGTATTCACATTGCACAACATGATACACTGTATTCAAAATGCATAACTTGACGCACTGTATTTACACTGCATAAAATGAAGCACTGTATTCACATTGCATAACATTACACACTGTATTCACATTGCACGACATGACACACTGTATTCACACTGCACAACATGATACACTGTATTCAAAATGCATAACTTAACGCACTGTATTTACACTGCATAAAATGACGCACGGTATTCACACTATAACATGGCACACTGTATTCACACTGCATAACATTACACACTGTATTCACACTGCATAACATGACACACTGTATTCACATTGCACAACATGACACACTATATTCACATTGCACAACATGACACACTATTCACATTGCACAACATGACACACTGTATTCACATTGCACAACATGACACACTGTATTCACATTGCACATGACACTGTATTCATATTGCATAACATGGCACAGTGTATTCACATTGCATATCATGACACACTGTATTCACACTGTGTAACATGTCACACTGTATTCACACTGTATAACATGACACAGTGTATTCATACTGCATAACATCACACACTATTCACACCGTATAACATGGCACACTGTATTTACATTGCATATCATGACACACTGTATTCACACGGTATAACATGACACTGTATTTACACTGCATAACATGACACACTGTATTCACACTGCATAACATGACACATTGTATTCACATTGCATAACATGACACACTGTATTCACACTGCATAACAAGACACACTATTCACACTGCATAGCAACACACTGTATTCACACTGCATAACATGACACACTGTATTTACATTGCATATCATGACACACTGTGTTCACATTGCACAACATGACACTGTATTCTCAGTGTATAACATGACACACTGTATTCATATTGCACATGACATACTGTATTCACACTGTATAACATGACACACTGTATGCACATTGCATAACATTACACACTGTATTCACATTGCATAAGATGACACATTGTTTTCACACTGCATAACATGACACTGTATTCACACTTTAGAACATTACACAGTGCATTCACACTGCATAACATTACACACTGTATTCACACTGCATAACATTACACACTGTATTCACACTGCATAACATAACACACTGTATTCACACTGCATAACATAACACACTGTATGCACATTGCATAACATGACACACTGTATTCACATTGCATAACATGACACATTGTGTTCACACTGCATAACATGACACTGTATAAAAATTGCATAATATGACACTATTCACACTGGACAACATAACACTGTATTCACACTGGACAACATGACACTGTATTCACACTGTATAACATGACACACTGTATTCACACTGCATAACATGGCACACTGTATTCACACTGCATAACATGACACACTGTATTCACACTGCATAGCAACACACTATTCACACTACATAACACGACACACTGTGTTAACATTGCATAACATTAAATACTGTATTCACATTGTATTCACATTGCATAACATTACACACTGTATTCACATTGCATAAGATGACACATTGTTTTCACACTGCATAACATGACACTGTATTCACACTTTAGAACATTACACAATGCATTCATACTGCATAACATTACACACTGTATTCACACTGCATAACATTACACACTGTATTCACACTGCATAACATAACACACTGTGCATATATAAACTGTGTGTTTCTACACATACATATACACTGTACACATATATACACGTGTGTGTGTGTGTGTATATATATATATATATATATGCCCACTGCACATACATATGCTACACACACACACACACACACACACACACATACATATGCTACACACACACACACACACACACACATATATATATACACTGCACTTGCACATACATACTGCACATTCAAACACACTTCACATACACACAATGCATATACTGTACGCACATTGCACATGTAAACACACTGCACATACATTTCATATTGCATATACACACACTGCTTACATACACACTTTATACTTTACACTGTAAATATCAATGCACTGCTCATTTGCACAAATTATACACATAGTACATATATACACACTGTCCTGTGCACACAGACATATATATACATGTACACAGTGTACACTGCCCATACAGATTTACTGCATTTAGTATACTATATGTGCACATATTGCACTTGATACCATGGGTTATGCCAGGGGTATGCAAACTTTTTTTGCTGCATCCCCCTGCCCGCTCTCCTCTTACCTCACCGGGGTTGTGTGACGTGACATGACCCTGCGGCGTCATTTGACGCCACGTTGCCATGGTCGCGCGTCCTGAAGTCCAGCTGAATCTTGGTAAGTAGAGGTTGCAGAGGCCTCGCGCGGTTCCCCGGCATTTAATTTAAATGCCTTGGGAAAGAGCTTGGGACCCCTGCAACCGCCCATGCCCCCCCCCCCCCCCCGAAAAAAATCTCACGGCCCCCAGTTTGCGCACCACTGGGTTATGCACTGCATAACATGACACACTGTATTCACAATGTATAACAAAAAAAACATTTTACACACAAACTGCACTCTGCATTACACAACACACTGTATACACACCCTCAGCATATACAGTATATAACATTACACACTGTGCATATAACGCATAACCCGAAACTGTACACTGCATACACATACACTGCATAACACAACCATTAAATGCACGTATCATACATCAAACACAGTCTGCAGAGAGGCATAGCTTGCACACACAGTGCATTTAAACGCACACAGTTATCACATTTCACACATTCACAGACACCTCTCTTTCCATGGCTTACCTTTCCCAGCTGTGTGTGTACTGTATCTGTGTGTGGTGTCGCTGAGAGCAGCTCCCTGCGACTTGTTGATTGGGGGTAAAGCAGGGAGAAAGAAAGACAGAGCTAAAGAGACGAGGGAGAAGATAAGAGAGAAGAAATAGATGGAGAGTGAGGGAGTGAACTAATAGGTATGTTACAGTATATGTTCTCCTTAGATGCTCTTCAAGCCACTTATTTCTCTCCCTGCTTTTCTCCCTCTGTGTATTTCTCCCTCCCACTTTCTCTAAACCCTCTCTATTCCCTTCTCGCTGTCCCTCTCTCTCTTTCTCTCCTCCATTCACCCTATTCCTTTCACCCTCTATTTTGATGTCTGTGCCTCTCTCCTTTCTGGTTGTGTCTGTTCCTTCCTTTGTGTATTTCTCTGTCCGTAACACTTCCATTCGTCTCTCCCTCTCTCTCTCATTCCCCCGTCTCTCTGTCTCCCTATTCTTGTCCCTCGTTTTCTTCCATATTCTTTTACTCCCCGTCTTTCTTGTCAACACAGCATCTTAAATGATGAAACAAAGAGTAGGTGGTCTAAGTACCAGGATAACTCGGGTAAAACTGATACTAAGAGAGACAGCTTCCTCCTGCGTCACTGTATTAAGGGGCTTTGCGCCTATATTTCCCCGTGCAATCAGTTTGTGATTTGGGAAGTCAACAGGTGGAGTTATATAGAGCAGTTATATGGGGCTATAAAGCACCTACACAGGTGTGAAACTCGTCAGAGGACTTACCTGTACCCACATGTTTGATTATATAGCACAATAAATAGGTTTTTCTCAGTGATCACGTTCAGTCTCTGCTATTTTTGCTGTGCCCCACTTTTCCTGCATTTGGATTTCCCGCTGTGTATGGGGCTATAGGAGGAGTTTATAGGGAGAGGTTATATGGAGCAATGGGAGGACTCATAGGGAACGGTTATATGGAGCAATAAGAGGAGTTATAGGGAACGGTTATATGGAGCAATAGGAGGCGTCATAGGGAGCGCTAATATGGAGCAATAGGAGGAGTTATAGGGAGGGGTTATATGGGGCAATGGGAGGACTTATAGAGAGCGGTTATATGGGACAATAAGAGGAGTTATATGGAGTGATTATACTAAGGCTGGGGCCATGGTACTGCAGACTGTGCGGAGGCGTCCGCACGCTGAGCGAACAGACTGCCTTAAGACAGTGTTCGCGTCTATGCGGCGTGCGGGCGCATCCGCACGAAAGGAATAGAAATCAGTTAAACTGATTTCTCAGCGCGACAGAGAGGTCACGTGAGCGGTTCGCCCAATGAGGGCGAACCAGCACCGTGACATCACTGGCACGCCCCTAGACATGCCCACGGACGGCGCGCGCACCATGGCCAAAAAACGCACCGCTTCAAGCGGGTGACGTCACGGCCGCCCACGCCTCCGCACGGGCGAAGACACCATGGCCCCAGCCTTATCTATATAAGGAGTTATAGGGAGCCATTATATAGAGCAATAGGAGGAGTTTATAGGGAGGGATTATATGAATTAATAGGAGGAGTTATAGGGAGCGGTTATATGAAGCTATAAGATGAGTTATGGGGAGCAATAGGAGGAGGAAGATGTGTGTCTACATTGTGATAAGGGAACTTTTATTAGGGAGAAAGGTATCCATTAGTCATCTAAAAATCAGAAAGTCTCCCAGATACATTGGAACAGTTGGGTGTACAAGAGCAGTGACTGTGTGTGTGTTTCTGTATGTATGTGTATATATGTATCTATTTCTGTGTCACTGTGTGTTTCATAGGCTATGTTTTTCTCAGTGTGTATCACTGTTTGTGTATCAGTGTGTGTGTGTGTGTGTGTGTGTGTAGCAGGCTTTGTCTCTCTTAGGGAAGGTGTGTGTCACTCGTGGGTGGTGTGTGTCACCAGTGGGTGGCTGATGTCACAGAGGATCTGCAGGACGTGCGTCTCTTTCTGCAGCTGCCCGAGGCTGGAAGCATGAAATCATATATGTGTGCCACTAAGTAGCTATTACCAGAGGACTATTTATACTAACCAGATCTAATCCCACACACAGAGGACTAGATCATGTACACACACACACACACACACACACACACACAAACACACATATACACACACACACACACACACATATACACACACACACACTGGTCGACAAATCACCCAAAAATCTACTCGCCGAACCAAAAAATCTACTCGCCACCTAGCCCTGCCCCCAGCCTGCCATTAGTCCCGCTCCTAGCCCCGCCCCCACTTTAAAAAATGGCGTACATTGCTACTAAGAATTGAATGTGTGAGTGTGTGACTAGTCAGGTGGGTAAGTGTGTGAGTAGGGTGGGTGGGTGAGTGTGTGACTAGTCGGGTGGGTGAGTGTGTGAGTAGGGTGGGTGGGTGAGTGTGTGACTAGTCGGGTGGGTGAGTGTGTGACTAGTCGGGTGGGTGAGTGTGTGAGTAGGGGGTGAGTATGTGAGTAGAGTGGGAGGGTGAGTAGGTGGGAGGGTGAGTGGGTGAGTAGGTGGGAGGGTGAGTAGGTGGGAAAGTGAGTGGGTGAGTAGGTGGGAGGGTGAGTGGGTGGGAGGGTGGGGAAGTGAGTTGTGGGTGGGGGGGTGAGTTGTGGGGGTGAGTTGTGGGTGGGTAACTGCAGCATGTTTTCTCAGCGTTACATCAGCGCAGCCCCCCGGGAACCCCCCAGCAAGGCCTACCAACCCTCACACAGAGACAAGGCCGCGGCCACCCCAGGGACATCGTGAGGCCTCCCAACCCCAACACATGAGACAGGGCCGCCCTGGGCCTCACCACCCGGAACATGGGAAGAGCACGAGCTGCGGCGATGTCCAGCCTCCCCACCAGGGCACACCCGTTATCTTGCCTGGGCCCTCCCCGTAGTGGGACCTGCGGATGACGGAGGTGGTGAACCTGTGGACGCTCTGACCCAACGTGATGGGGCCGGCGGCGGATGGCCCGATTGAGGTGGGGGACCGGATGGCCCGATGGATGTAGGTGGGGGTGGGGGGGGGCCGATGGCCCAATTGATGTAGGTGGGGGGGGGGGGGCGGATGGCCTGATTGATGTGGGGGGGGTGGATGGCCCGATTAATGTAGGTGGGGGGGGGCGGATGGCCCGATTGATGTAGGAGGGGGGGGCGGATGGCCCGATTGAGATGGGGGGGTGGGGGCGGCGGATGGCCCGATTGAGGTGGGGGGGGGGCGGATGGCCCCGATTGGGGGAGGGGAGATGGATGGCCCGATTGGGGGGGGGGGTGGATATCCCGATGGGGGAATGGGAGATGGATAGCCCGATTGGGGGGGGGCGGGTGGCCCGATGGGAGGGGGGGCGACAGATGGCCCTGCAGGGGCCTGTGGCAGACAGAGGCGCGGAAGAGGCTGGCTGCCAGAAGGGGGAGGAGTGAAAGCGCTGATGAAAGGAGGGAAAGTATTGCTGAGAGGCGGGGGAGGAGGGAAGGCACTGTTCAGAGAGCCGGAGGCGGGGTAATCTCCCTCAACAACATGAACCCGCCTCCGGCTTTTTTTTTTTTCTCCAGCGCGAGCGGGGGAAATTAAACAGCAGTGCGAGCAGGGGTAAAAAAAAAAAACGTGTGCTGCTTGGGCCAATAGGAGCTTGCCACGGTGTTAAATCCACTCGCCCAGGGCGTGCAGATGTATAGGTTTGTCGAACACTGTGTATGTATATAAATATATATATATATATATATATATATATATACATATATATATATATATATATATATATATATATATACTAGCTGATATACCCGGCGTTGCCCAGGATTTACCCCCCTTGACAGGTGGGTTCCCCCCCTCCCTTCACACCCCCCATCCTTCACAGCTACGGTCTCCCCTCCATGCACCCCACATAGGTTCCCCCCCTGCACCCCATATCATTCTCCACCCCCCCTGCACCTCACTTCAGTCTCTCCCCCCCGCCACACCTCACAACAGTCTCTCCCCCCTGCACCTCACATCAGTCTCTCCCCCCCCGCGCCTCACATCAGTCTCCCCCCCCTGCACCACACATCACTCCCCCGCCGGCACCCCACATCACTCCCCCGCCTGCACCCCACATCACTCCCCCCCTGCACCCCACATCACTCCCCCCCTGCACCCCACATCACTCCCCCCCTGCACCCGACATCATAGTCCCCTCCCTGTACCTGACATCACAGTCGTCCCCCTGCATGACCCCTGGTCCTCGTTTCCCCCCCCCCCCTGTCCCTGGCGCTCATCCCCCCCCCCCCCCCCCGTCCCATTCGAGTGCGGAGCGTGGAATTTAGAGACAGAGTAGTGTTGTCGGAAATTGTGATTGAGTAAGTAAGGGGGGACAATGAATATAGTGTTTGGCAGGAAGGCGGCCATTTTAGCATAGTATCGGTGCCGCAAAGCGAAGGCGGCCATTGCAGAGTGGGCGGGAGTGGCAGGCGGCCATTGCAAGGCGGTCATTGTGGAGCGGGCAGGTAGTTGCGGAGCGGCCGGGATGGGCCGGTGGCCGTGAAGACGGCCATTGCAAGGTGGCCATTGCGGAGCGGTTGAGTGAGTGTTTTGGTGGCCGGGAAGGCGGCCATTGCGGAGTGGGCGGGAAGGATGAGTGAGTGATTTGTGGGCGGGAAGGCCGAGTGAGTGATTTGGTGGCCGTGAAGGCAGCCATTGCGGAGCGGGCGGGAAGGCTGAGTGAGTGATTTGTGGATCGCACAGTAGCGGTGCATAGAGTAAGCGATGGGGTAAGCGGGGACATAGCTGAGCGTGCGGGATAGCGGAGACACAGTAAAGGGAGTGCTGATGTGGTAATTTGTGAGAGCGTGGACGGGTAACAGGTGAGTTGTGTTAAACTTACCAAGGTGGGTGGCTGAGTCCGCAGGGGTGATCCCAGGTGTGTAGGGTGATTCAGCAGGGAGAGAGTGTCCGAGTCTCGGGTGACAGTGTCAGGGGGTATGGTGAGTCTGCAGGGGTGAGACTGTCTGTGGAGTAGGTGTGTCCGTGATGTCAGCGTACCTCTTGGCCAATGAGAGCCGTGGGGGAGGCGGGTCATAGTGGAGTAGGTGTGTCCATAATGTCAGCGTACCTCTTGGCCAATGAGAGCCGTGGGGGAGGCGGGGCATGGGCGGGCGGACCGAGGGGCCAATGAGAATCCCCACATCTACTAACAATCAAACAAATTTCATTTTTATATATATAGATAGATATGACACGTTACACACATCTGGTGTTTACATCTGTATTTATGGTTTATTTATGTAGAAATGCACAATATCAGATTCTCTAATAAGAAAAGTTCTGTAGAAGCCAAAGAGCAAATCCATTTGTGTGAGGGATACGGACCAAGAACCAGAACAGTGTGTGTGTGTGTATCACATCCCTAGGGCAGTGTATGGGTGTCACATCACTAGGGCAGTGTGTGTCACATCACTAGACTGTGTGTGTGTGTGTGTGTGTCTCTGTATCTATCTATGTCCCTGTGTCAGTGTCACTGTATTTCTTTCTATGTCCCTGTGTCCCTCTCTCTGTCTCACATGGTCTCTGTCCCAGTCTCTCTGTTGTTTCTATCCCAGTGTCTCTCTCCCTGTCCCCGTGTCCCTCTATTTCTTGGCCTTGCCCTGTGCTGCCACGGCCTCCATTGCTTTCCTCACGGTCTCCTCGTCCCCCAGGAAGGTCATGGGTTTGGTTGGCTTCAGGTCGTCATTGAGTTCATACACGATGGGGATACCTGTGGGGAGGTTGAGCTCCATGATAGCAGCATCAGACATCCCTGCGGAGAGGAGGAGAGGAGGCACGTTAGCTGGGGGCATCACTCATGGGACAAGAGGCAGTATGAGTCAAAGCTTTGCATAGAGCTGCTATAACATTTAAAGAAACCCCCAAAAGTCTGTTTAATGATGATATTATTCATCTTTGTATTGCATCTGCATTCCTCTGTATATTCGAGTGTAAGCTCTGTGGGGCTGGATTTCCCTCCCTGTATTATATCTGCATACCTCTACATATTAGATTGTAAGTTCTGCTGGGCTTCATGTATTGTATCTGTATCCCTCTGTATATTAGAGTGTAAACTCTGCGAGGCAGGATTACCTTTTATCTGTATTATACAGTATGTTTCCCTTTGCATGTCAAATTGTTTGTGATGTATTTATGTAGATCGATGCGTCTATGATCAGTGTTATATGAAGATAAAATAACCATCAACAAAGGAAAGAGTTCTTTACAGTAAAGGCAGTTAAAATATGGAATCCATTACCCATTGAGACTGTGATGGCAGATACAATAAATATCTCAATCTTTTCTCCCTGCGCCCCCCTGTCTGCTCTCCTTCCCTGCTTGCGCCGCCCCCTCCCCCCCCCTTCCCCTCTGCTTGGCTCCGCCGTCAAATGACGCTGCAGGGTCATGTAACGTCATGCAAAGTCACGACCCCACGGCGGCATTTGACGCTTGGTTCCCATGACGAAGCGTCGCTGGAAGCCAAGGTAAAGTTAGTTACAGAGGCCTCGCGTGGTCCCCTGGCATTTAATTTAAATGCATTGGGGGAGAGCGCAGGTCCTCTGTAACCGCCACGCCCTCCCCCCACCCCAGAAATGTCACGCCCCCCAATTTGCACACCCCAGCTATAGAGGAAGTCCCAGCACTTCCCAGGTGTGTTTAAAACATCTGCTTTTTTTTATTTAAATCATAGCTGAGGAGTGAAGGACCTCCTTTACAAAGTTACAATATGCAGTACCACAAATAGCCACTGGGAGGGGTGCAGAGCAAAGGAAAGCAGGGGCCGAGGTAGAAGGGGAGAGGGGAGGTGGACATGGGGAGTAAAGAAGCATAGGGAGCTGCAGATATATTTATAGGACCTCTGAAAATGCCACATGTGATTAAGAATAGAAACGGGACCTTCAGTATGAGACATACTGAGGAGGGGGGGGAGGAATGAAGGGAGGGAGATGAGCACGGGTGCTATAGGGAAATAGAGGACGGGGTACGGGGAGAGAGAAGCAGCGGGCATAGAGGATACAGGGGGAAAGATAAGCAGGAGGGTGTTTATATGGGTATAGATGAACACGGGCCATACAGAGGAAAAGCGATGGGGACTACAGGGGGAGAGGAACAGGAGGGGGGTATAGGGAGAGAGGAGCGGGCGGGTTACTGGGGGACAGAGGACAGGGGGAGAGGAGCATGAGGTTTAAAGAGGGAGAGGGAAGCATAGGGTCAGGGAATATTGGGTGAGAGCAGCAGTAGGGGGGATACAGAGGAAAAGAAGAGAGGGGGGTTAAAGATGGTATAATGCGGGAGGAGGATGCAGAGGGAGAAAAGGACCAAGGAGAGGCAGAAGGGGGGGGGGGGGGATACAAGGAAGCGATGGGCAGGGGGATACAGGAGACGGGTAACCAAAGCAGGAAGGTGGAGATGGGGGTACAGGAGCGGTAATGGAGAGGAGGGAGAGGAAAGCAATTGGGTTTACAAGGGGAGATGGGAAGAGAGGAATTACAAGGGAAGAGAAGAGCTGGAGGGCAGGGAAAGAGATGGTGGAGGGGGCAGGGAAAGAGACGGGAGAGATTACAGAGGAAGAAGGGGGGATACAGAGGGGGAGAAGAGCAGGGGGTGGTTGCAGTGGGAGAGAGGAGCAGAGGGATACAGGGGGAGAGAAGAGTGGAGAGTTACCATGGGAAGGGGATACAGGGGGAGGGAGTAGCAGGAGGGGGGATACAGAGGGAGAGGAGCAGGAGGGGGATACAGGGGGAGAGAGGAGCAGGAGGGATACAGCGGGAGAGAGGAGCAGGAGGGGGATACAGGGGGAGGGAGTAGCAGGAGGGGGATACAGGGGGAAGGAGTAGCAGGAGGGGGGATACAGAGGGAGAGGAGCAAGAGGGGGATACAGGGGGAGAGAGGAGCAGGAGGGATACAGCGGGAGAGAGGAGCAGGAGGGGGATACAGGGGGAGGGAGTAGCAGGAGGGGGATACAGGGGGAGGGAGTAGCAGGAGGGGGTATACAGGGGGAGAGAGGAGCAGGAGGGCTGATACAGGGAGAGGTATGAGCAGGAAAGGGGATACAGGGAGAGGGTGTACAGGGGGGGACAAGCAGGAGTGGTTTACAGGGGGAAGGGGGAGGGGATAAGGCAGATGGGGCAACACTGCAGGTCTGTGGCAGGTGCAGAGTTAATGGAGCGATTCTCTGCAGGTGTCCATCATCCTTAGACGGTGTTTAGAAGTTTAAGATGGGGGTTATTTTGGGATAATGTCTCTGAGGTCAGAATAAAAGGTCAGCAGTAAGTGATACTGCACAGCAGACAGACTGAGCACTAGAAGAAGGAGGGGTTATCAGGAGCAGGTAGTTTGCAAGAAGGTGTGTTAGCTTGACGAGGGGTGGGTAATGTGATAGCAAGAAGAGCTATAGGGGCAAAGAATGAGACATTTGGCAAGGTGAAGTATTAGGGCATTTATCACCAGGGCACCACCTCCCACCCCCCCTCTTACCATCCAGATGCTTGACGATGCCCCTCAGGCTGTTCCCGTGCGCTGCAATTAGAACACGTTTCCCTGCGCGGATCTGAGGTGCGATCACGTCATTCCAGAAGGGGAGGGCACGGGCGATGGTATCCTTCAGACTCTCACAGGATGGCAGCTCTGCGGGACTCAGGGCCGAATAGCGCCTGTCCTGGGAGGTGTGCATATATATATTTAGATAGAGAGCTAGACACACAGTGACCCATGTGTATATATGCATAACATTATGGGGAGGGTGATATATATACACACACACACACACACACACACACACACACACACACACACACATCTGGACATACACTGTAGAACACAACAAGTAGTTATACAGAGTGATTTTATACACCCCCCTCCCCTTTGGTAACACAGGTGCCCTCGGTCAGTGTACAGCATATCTCCATCCATGCTATATATTTCAGTATGTTGTGTTATTTTTCTATCACTGTATTCAAATCAAATCAAATCAGCTTTATTGGCATGACGAAAGAACATTTCAGTATTGCCAAAGCGTGAATAATAGGGGGTGGGGGACAATAATTACACGAATACTAGGGGTAGGGTATAATGATTGCAGGGTATATGGGTAACAGTTTCACATTCTCTTATACTGCATTGTGACATATGTAGGAGGAGTTATAGAGACCGGTTATATGCAGCAATAGGATGAGTTATAGGGTTGGGTTATATGGAGCAATAGGAGGAGTTATAGGGAGGAGTTATATGCAGCAATAGGAGGCGTTGTAGGGAGGGGTTATATGCAGTAATAGAAGGGCTTATAGGGAGTGGTTATGCAGCAATAGGTGGAGTTATAGGGAGTGTTTATATGGAGCAATAATAGGAGTTATAAGGAGGGGTTATACATTGGGTGACCAGACATCCCGGTTTACTGCACGTGTCCCAACAATTATTTGAAAATGTTTAAAATGTACCGGTTGCAAAGGGAAAGGGGGCAGGGCCAGGATCGTCAGGGACGTAGCTAGAAATATGAAGAGAGAAACAAGCAGTTACAGCCACAGGGGGCGTCTGCATGGCTGCTCCTCAGAGCGTGCGGGTGTGAGGTGTGGGGTGTGGGGTTTTGTGTGTGTGTCCGTCTGTCTGTCTGTCTGTGCAGGTCAGTGGCTGTGTATGTGTCTGTGCAGGTCTGTCTGTACAGGTCAGTGGCTGTGTGTGTGTCTGTACAGGTCAGTGGCTGTTTGAGTGTCTGCAGGTCTGTGTGTGCAGATCTGTGTGTGCAGGTCAGTGGCTGTGCAGGTCTGTCTGTGCAGGTCTGTCTGTGCAGATCAGTGGCTGTGTGAGTGTCTGTGCAGGTCTGTCTGTGCAGGTCAGTGTCTGTGTGTCTGCAGGTCAGTGGCTGTGTGTCAGTGCTGGTCTGTCTGTGTGTGTCTGCAGGTCAGTGGATGTGTTTCTGTGCAGGTCAGAGAGAGAATAGAGGGAGAGAGAGTGAGAGAATGGGGTAGGGAAGGGAGAGAATTGGGGGTGAAGAGAATGAGGGGAGGGAAGGGAGAGAATAGGTGGGAAAGGGGAGAATGGGGGTGGGATAGGGGAGGGAAGGGATAGAGAGAATGGGGGAAGGAAGGGATGGAGACTGGGGGAGGGGGACAGAGAATGAGGGGAAGGGCGAGAGAATGGGGGAGGGATAGAGATAATGGGGGGAAGGTAGAGAGAGAATGGGGGAGAAGGTAGAGATAGAATGGGAAGAGGTAGAATGAATAATACAGCATCAATGGTGACACTATTAGATACATATCATTATAATATTCATTTTTTAGTAATGACATTTGTTGTATTAATATTTTTTTTTTATGTGTCCCGGTTTTTCATTTTCAAAATCTGGTCACCCTAGTTATACAGTATGCAGCGATAGGAGTTATAGGGAGCGGTTATATGCAGCAATAGGAGTTATTGGGAGAGGTTATATGCAGCAATAGGAGGTGTTAGAGCATATTGTGGGTAGCTATTGCGCAGCCGTGGGAGTCAGCGACCCCTCACCTTGCTGATGAGCTTGTAGTAGGAGTGATCCTCTGCCATTGGAGGAGGAGGAATGTCGTAAGATCTCCTCCAGATCTTCACCTGCTCCTCCCCGTGCTTCTCCGCGGTCTCCGCTTTGTTCAGGCCGGTCAAGCCCCCATAGTGACGCTCATTCAGCCTCCAGGTCCTGACCACGGGCAGCCACATCTGATCCACCCCATCCAGGATGTACCACAGCGTGCGCACCGCCCTCTTCAACACCGATGTGTAGCAGATGTCAAACTCCATGCCAGCCTCCCGCACAGCCTGTGCCCCCCGCCGGGCCTCCTCCACACCTTTCTCACTCAGGTCGGCGTCAAACCAACCACAGAAGCGGTTCTCCTGGTTCCACGAGCTCTCCCCGTGACGCACAATGACAAGGCGGTGAGGCATGATGGCTACGGGACTGCTAAGGCTGGCTAGTAGATGCAGATGTGTGGCTGCCAAGTGTATCTACGGTGTGTGGCTAATAGACTTGTAAGTGTGGTTTGTGGATCCTTAGAATGGGTACTACAGTAGATGTGAATACTGAGTGGCCAGTGAATGGCTGCCGTGGCTTGCAGATGTTGCTAGTAAGACTAATGAATGAGAGCCTTTCCCAGATTGTGAGCTTGATGTCCTGGTCCCTGTGATGTCCCCCCCCGCCACACTCTGGGTGTCCCACTAATATACCCAGCGTTTCTCCCCTTCCTGCCCAATCAGACTGCAGTAACAGGCGGCCAATGGAAGCGAAAGAAGAGGCACCCGAAATAGCTGCTCTGCTTCTCCCCCCCCCCCCCTCCCCAGTGACAGCTGGGACTGACCTTTAATAGGGTCACTGTGGAGTCACCAGCTAAAGGTCACTTAGCCGGGTACGTGGGGCACAATGTGCTGCAGGAATCTCTGGTGCTTAAGGGATGAATCCCTGCAGGCTATTGCTCCTGATCATTACTTTGCTGCATCCCATCTCCTACAGACTATTGCCCCATCCACCCCTGTACTGGAGGCCTGCAATTTATTGGGATGCACCATGATTCCCTCTATATGATATTATATTGCTCTATCTCTTAATATATCGTTCTGAATATTAAGTCGCTTTGTATTGTTATATCGTATGTATTATTATATCGCTCTGCGGTTTATTATTTCACCCTGCGTGTTAATATATTGCTCTCCGTGTTATATCGCTCTGTGTTATTATATTACTCTGCGTGTTATCATATCACTCTCCGTGTTAAAATGCTCTTCTATTATACAGTATCTCCGGCATTATATCACTCTGTATGTATGTGTGTATATCTTTATATAGTACCGACAGTGTGCTCAGCACTTTACAAAAGAGACAATACAGTACAGGAAATACAATAAGTGCAACAAGAAAAATCAGATAATAGGAAAGGAAATCCCTGATTTGAAGGACTTACAATCTAAGTGGTAAGTTGGGACACTTACAGAGACAGCAGGTGAGGGAATAAGTGCAGTAGATGGCAGTGCTTGGGCACAATGGTTGGTAGTAGTGACTATGTGTGAGACATGAGGCTAGGCCAGAGGTCTGCGACCTTTCAAGGAATAAGAGTCATTTTCTAAAAAAAATGTCTTTGTCCAAAATATTCAGAGAGCCGCAACACATGCATGAATATTACACCCCCACAAACACATACATATACTGTACACACGCTAATAGGTATATACTGTATAAGCATTAACATATGACCAGTAGTGGATTTAAAAAAAATGGCGCCCTTAGGCACTTACATAAAAAGGAAAGGAAAAAGAGTCCCTGTGGAATGCACTCATTGCGCTGATATATGACTGATATGAATTTAAAACAATTTCATTGGAACTAATAAAAATAAATAATTGATTGGTATGGTGAATCTTTGGCCAATCTATAGGACAAACGTATATTAAAAACTAGCTGATATACCCGGCGTTGCCCTGGCGATGAAGGGCAGGGGGCATATAGTGGAAGGGCGGGGGGGGCCAAGGGGCGGGGGGGCAAAGGGCGGGGGGGGCAAAGGGCAGGGAGGGGCACGGTGGCATCACAGGCACCCACTGACACGGGGGCATCACAGGCACCCACTGACATGGGGGCATCACAGGCACCCACTGACACGGGGGCATCACAGCCACAGGCTGCACCCACTGAAACAGGGAAGTTCACAGCCACAGGCTGCACCTTGTCCCACAGACAGAGCTGCACCCACTACCAGGCTAAGGACAGACCCAGTCACGTCCTGTACAAAGGCCGTGGCACTTACACACCACCTGCCGGTAGCCGCTGTCCGTGGGGTTGAAGTCGCTGCCCCCGGGCCGCAGGGAGAGCTGCAGGTGTGGGAACCCGTGCAGCCAGTACAGCCACCAGGGAGGCAGGTATTCCACGCAAGACATCCTCCCACCCGCGGTGCGGAGAGTGCGGGGAGCGGACACAGCGGCATCCCGGGGAGGAGGGGGCCGCGCGGCGCGTGCACACAATTGAGAGCCGTGGTGAGGTGAGAGTCCCCCGCTGTGTCCCGGGCGCTCGCTCCGCTCCCCCGCTGACTGTAGCGGCGACGGGGGGGGGGGTGGGGAGAGGAGGAGGTGCGCGCGGGTCCCGATGAGCGCCGCGCACTGCGGCTGTGATGAGTTGGATTTCAGGCTGATGTTCGGGGAGGAAGCGGCGGAGCCTCCGGGACCGGCGGGTAAGAGGTGTGTGTGTGTGTGTGTTGGACCTTTGGCCCGTCACTCCGCCTCAGGTCAATGAGGTGTGCGGGGGCGGGCGGGCCAAGGGACCAATCAGATTGCCGCTAGGGACAGTGCAGACAGGGACACATACAATGCTTTCAGAAATATATAGTAAGATAGATTCACTGCAGGCACATGAGAAGAAATACAGTGTGCAGCTAAATAAACTTATAATTAGCAACAATAGAAAAATGAAACCCCTATAATGAGAGCACTCTAAACAGATATGTACACTGATGACACCAGAGGAATCTAATGATGTAATGAATTGATGAATTATTTAAAATAATCTTTATTAGGAGATACCTCAAAATTAAAATATTGCGGGTAAGTGAACCTATGCCTCCTCTGAGGCTTGCCTAATCTAAAGTGCGAATTTAAAATGGAGTGGGTATAGACTGAGGTATAAAGTCCCAATATAACGTATAAGTAGGACTATAAAGCCATCACGTTTAGATGCAAAATCACATCTAAATAAGTGTAGCTAAATACCAGACTGAATGGTTAATGAGTAACCTATACAGAGAAATAAAAGGATCTACTGTCATAGAGAGTCTCAGTGATTGCTGCACTGTGGGGGTGCAATGCCTGTGGCCAAATATGTAAATGAATATCAATATATAACACTTATATCAGCTCTGGCCTTCCACCTAGCAGGTAGTGCAGTGTAGTGTGAACACTTTAGTGTTCATTTCAATAAACGCCTAGATCCTTGTTAAATGAACATATATGTTGGAGCGTTAATATCACTCATAGTGTAAACCAGGCATGTCAAACATGTGGCCCGCGGGCCGCATGCGGCCCGCAACGGATATTTTTGCAGCCCGCTCACAACCAGCGCGGCGGTCGTGTGTGTCGGCGAGCGCGTGGGCGGCGGTTAAAAGTTTTGGCCGCGGGAGAAGCGAGCGCGGGTGTGGGGGAAGCGAGTAGCACGGGCGGAAGTAAAATCTGACCTGCAGGGGCTGGAGGCGTACGGTGGCCGGGTGCAGTCAATCTGCACTCGTGCCGTTTTTGGGAGGACATGGGGGCGGAGTCAAAACCCCGGCGGAGATACTGCATTCTCCTTTAAGCCTGGTAAACCTGGGGGGGGGTGTGTGTGTGTGTGTGTGTGTTTGTGTGTGTCTGAGTGTGTGTGTGTGTGTGTGTGTGTGTCTGAGTCTGTGTGTGTCTGAGTCTGTGTGTGTCTGTGTGTGTGTGTCTGTGTATGTGTGACTGTGTGTGTGTGTGTGTGTGTGTGTGTGTGTGTGTGTGTGTGTCTGAGAGAGAGAGAGAGTGTCAGGAAGAGGGCGAGAGAGTGTCAGGGAGAGGGAGAGAGAGAGAGTGTTAGGGAGAGGGAGAGAGAGAGTGTCAGGGAGAGGGAGAGAGAGTGTCAGGGAGAGGGAGAGAGAGTGTGTGTCAGGCAGAGGGAGAGAGAGTGTCAGGGAAAGGGAGAGAGAGAGTGTCAGGGAGAGAGAGAGTGTCAGGGAGAGGGAGAGTGTCAGGGAGAGGGAGAGTGTCAGGGAGAGGGAGAGTGTCAGGGAGAGAGCGTGTGTCAGGGAGAGAGAGTGTGTCAGGGAGAGGGAGAGTGTCGGAGAGGGAGAGAGTGGCAGGGAGAGGGAGAGAGAGAGTGCAGGGAGAGAGAGAGTCAGGGAGAGGGAGAGAGAGTGTATCAGGGAGAGGGAGAGTGTCAGGGAGAGGGAGAGTGTCAGGGAGAGGGAGAGAGAGAGTGTCAGGGAGAGGGAGAGAGAGAGTGTCAGGGAGAGGGAGAGAGTGAGTGTCAGGGAGAGGGAGAGTGAGTGTGTCAGGGGGAGAGAGTGTCAGGGAGAGGGAAAGAGAGTGTCAGGGAGAGGGAGAGAGAGTGTGTCAGGGAGAGGGAGAGAGAGTGTCAGGGAGAGGGAGAGAGAGAGTGTGTCAGGGAGAGGGAGAGAGAGAGTGTCAGGGAGAGCCTCTGTCCCTGTGCCTCTGTGCCCCTGTCCCTGTGCCTCTATCCCTGTGCCTCTGTCCCTGTGCCCCTGTTCCTGTGCCTCTGTTCCTGTGCACCTGTGCCTGTGTCCCTGTGCCTCTGTCCCTGTGCCTCTGTCCCTCTGTCCCTGTGCCCCTGTCCCTCTGTCTCTGTCCCTCTGTCCCTGTCCCTCTGTCCCTGTGCCCCTGTCCCTCTGTCTCTGTCCCTCTGCCCCTGTGCCTCTGTCCCTGTTCCTCTGTCCCTGTGCCTCTGTCCCTATGCCTCTGTCCCTGTGCCTGTGCCCCTGTGCCCGTGTCCCTGTGCCTCTGTCCCTGTCCCTGTGCCTCTGTCCCTCTGTCCCTGTGCCTCTGTCCCTGTCCCTCTGTCCCTGTCCCTGTGCCTCTGTCCCTGTGCCTCTGTCCCTCTCTCTCTGCCTCTCTCTCTCTGCCTCTCTCTCTCTGCCTCTCTCTATCTCTCTCTGCCTCTCTCTCTGCCTCTCTCTCTCTCTGCCTCTCTCTCTCTCTCTGCCTCTCTCTCTCTCTCTGCCTCTCTCTCTGCCTCTCTCTCTGACTCTCTCTCTGACTCTCTCTGTCTCTCTGTCTCTCTGTCTCTCGTTTTTATCTTAACTGCCCTATACCTACACCGAAATAACCTATTCTGCTTTCTTCCGGATCTGACTCAAGTTTCACACGGGGGACATCGGAAGACTGGTAGGGAATACCTCCCCTCCAGTATAGTACCTTGAGGGACTGCGGATCAGGTAAGATCCCATGCGGGATTGCTGCTTTAGGCCCGGCCATAGAGGTGTGAGGCGATCCGAGCCGCGCTGACGCTGAGGCTCGCCTGCTGAAATCTGGGCGATTTCATGCCCATACAGGCGAGCAAGCGGGCGCGATCGGAGCCGGGGGGAGGTGGTTGGAGGCGGGGCAGTGACGTCGCTGGGCCAATCGCCCGCGACGCACTGACGTCGCGGCGCCGTGACGTCGACACTGCTGTGCTGTGATGGGAGGTTTTCAGCCGACAGCGCGCTGAAAAACAGCTTGGCGCTCGGCTGAAACCTCCATCACGTTAGCACGCCTGCGGACGCTCGCGTGAGAGCCCTCTCAAGGCATCCTCATTGAGGATGCAAGGGTTCAGCGCGGAGCGTCCGCACGCCTCAGCACGGCCTGTCCGTCTATGGACTCGGCCTTAGAAATTGTGAAGAGGGGGCATCCTGACACTGGTTAATGGTTTCAGAATCATTCACATCTGGCTTTTTTTTTGTTCGGTTAGTGAGGTCATCACACACACACACACACACACACACACACACACACACACACACACACACACACACACACACACACACACACACACACACACACACACACACACACACACACACACACACTACTTCTCGAAATAAACATACGTTTCTATGAAAATTTAAGTTGTTTTTTTTTTGCGGCCCACCTTAACTTAAACCTTGTTTAATGTGGCCCTTGTTAGCATTTGAGTTTGACATGCTTGGTGTAAACATTCGTTGTAGTTAACCTCATATAGTATCACACAGATGATGAAACATTGTAGCTCCTGTGCAATTTAAACCTCATGTAAGCACATATTTCAGTCTCAGAGCTATATAGCTGGACAGAATGGCAGACTCAATATGTCTGACAAAATATCTCTTAGGCCTTGGCCATGTTTAGCGCTTGATGGCGGAAGCGTGCTGACGCGCGCTCCCGCTCAGCACTGAGCCCCTACAGCCGCAATTAGAGCGGCTTTAGTAGGGGCTCATCTGCGCTTCCGCGCGCTTGCGGAAGCGCAAGTCTTAGGGGAATTTTAAATTCCCCCGCTTGCCGGCGTGACAGGCCGGTCACGTGAGCGGTTCGCCCAATGAGGGCGAACCAGCTCCGTGACGTCACTGGCCCGCCCCCGGCCAGTGACGCACCCGCCCCCGGCCCGCCCCCTGACGGCTGCTGACAGTGCGTGCGGTAAGCAACCGCACCCGCCCCCGGCCCGCCCCCTGACGGCTGCTGACAGTGCGTGCGGTAAGCAACCGCAAGGCCAGGGAAAGCACCTGCTTTCCCTGCGCCTCAGCGCGCCTCAGCACGCCAGCAGGGAACATGGCCGAGGCCTTACTTAGCCAATATAGTAAATATATCCAGATAAAAGCTTTTGACTGCTGCATAAACTTGGTAGTTAACAGAGAATATATGACTGGACAGAGTGACAGACTTGTAGTGTCTGACGCAGTGTCTCCTTGTCACAATAGTAACTGTGGTGTAACAATCAAACCAATTAAAATTGGGAGGTATGATACAATAAACCTCACAGGTATATAGCAGTATATTCCATGTAACCAATTAGCTCAGTTTTTATCAGTTTCAAAGCTGGGTAACATGGACAAAATGACAGGCTGAATATGTCTGACAAAATGTCTCTAAGTTAAACCATATAAAGAATATATTCGGATAAAAGCTCTAGATTCTTGCACAAATTAGGTACAGTAGCTTGCAAAAAATGTGTGACTGGACAGAGTGACAGACTAGTAATGTCTGACATATATGTTGGATCGTTAATATCACTCATAGTGTAAACATTCGTTGTAGTTAACCTCATATAGTATCACACAGATGATGAAACATTGTAGCTCCTGTGCAATTTAAACCTCATGTAAGCACATATTTCAGTCTCAGAGCTATATAGCTGGACAGAATGACAGACTCAATATGTCTGACAAAATGTCTCTTAGTTAGCCAATATAGTAAGTATATCCAGATAAAAGCTTTTGACTGCTGCATAAACTTGGTAGTTAACAGAGAATATATAAGTGAAAAAACGAGTGACGCCGCGGTCACGACTCCTCTAAACAGCCAAACGCATGTAGAAAAATAAAAAAACTTTATTGATCAAACAAGTGAACAGCCATAGTCATCCTCTGACGCGTTTCGTCCGGGTCACGGACTTTTTCAAAGAGTAACTCCCTATGCCTGTGATGATCTTTATATAGGGTGTACTGCACTATGATTGGTCATAATGACGTGGAGAGTAAAGCCTCCCACCTGCAGAATAATGTGTATTAGCTAATTTTGTACACACCCATACCGAGACCATCACATATTAGACACAAAACAAAATGTGAAAATACATAAATAATCCCAAAGAAAACAAAAAAATAATTAAAAACAAGAGTTAAAAACAAAGACTGCTGATTCATCACGGTAGATATTGCATAAGAAAAAATACATGTTAGGAAGGCGTATACAATATATATATATGAATTTCTGATATAGGCATATGATTATAAATATACTCCAACTCACTACATTGAATAATAGGTACCTCTTGAGAAGTAATAAGATAACATGATAATCGTTAAACTGTAACAACATGTAAGGACTTAAATGTAGTCCAATTCTCCACATTAAATGGTAAGTAATTTACATTTAGAATATTGAATGACATGATAATCAATAGACCATAATAACAAAATGTAAATATTGTCACATAAATACCCTTACTGATAAAAAAGTATACAGAGGCATACAACATCAAAGGTTCGCTTAAGCCATCCCGCAGGGTAAGACAGAGAGATATAAATATACCCTGGAGGATATTCCCAGGGATGTATATGGGATTGATGACTATGTCAGGAAATGTTTTAACTCCCATTCCTGATTTATACCTGATGGAAAAAGGGTACCCAAGGAGTAAATCCAGAACATTTCACGTTTGTTCAATATATTCTCTCTGTCTCCCCCTCTGATGTGGCTAGGGATATGTTCTAAGGCTGCATATGTAAAATTTGTGATTCCCCCTCTTGAACACGAGGAAAAATGTCTAGCTACAGGATGTACCAAATCCTTCTTTTTTATTAGTCTGACATGTTCTGCAATACGTACTTTCAAGGGTCTAATCGTACGCCCGATATACCGCTGGTCACATCCACAGAACAAAATGTAAATGGCAAAACTGGAATTACAGTTTATAAAACTGTTTACATAGAAACTCTTTTTACCAACATTAAATGATTTCATCGGTTTAACATATCTGCACATGGAGCAAACACTACAAGAGAAAAAACCTTTTGGTATTCCCTGTATACATGCCTTTCCTGATTGTGATTTAAACAGACTAGGCGATAAATGTGTCGCTATGGTTGGAGACTTGCGAAAAACAAAACGGGGTCCATCTTGTACATATTCCTTAATATCTTTGTCCAATGACAGGGTCCGCCAGTGTTTTTTGAAAATATCGCATATAAGATGTGATTGCCGATTATAGGTAGATATAAATAAAGGACTTTTATTCCCGTCATTGGAGGAAGACCGTGGAGTGGCCCCATGTCCAGAATGTTTGGTTTTCCTAACTAATGTGGATCTTTCAGCGAGATTTGCTAACTCGAAAGCCGTTTTGATATCGCTATCCTTGTAACCTCTAGCTGAAAAACGTTCAGCTAAAATTTTTGATTGTCTCAGAAAGCTATCATGGTTTGAGCACAATCTCCTAAGCCTGAGGAACTGTGCTTTAGGGATGCTTTTGATGAGTGAACGAGGATGATTACTCTGAGCTGACAACAAGGTGTTTCGAGAGTTTGGCTTACGGAAAATGTCCGTTTGTATACTCATGTCATTCAAGAGGGGGAATCACAAATTTTACATATGCAGCCTTAGAACATATCCCTAGCCACATCAGAGGGGGAGACAGAGAGAATATATTGAACAAACGTGAAATGTTCTGGATTTACTCCTTGGGTACCCTTTTTCCATCAGGTATAAATCAGGAATGGGAGTTAAAACATTTCCTGACATAGTCATCAATCCCATATACATCCCTGGGAATATCCTCCAGGGTATATTTATATCTCTCTGTCTTACCCTGCGGGATGGCTTAAGCGAACCTTTGATGTTGTATGCCTCTGTATACTTTTTTATCAGTAAGGGTATTTATGTGACAATATTTACATTTTGTTATTATGGTCTATTGATTATCATGTCATTCAATATTCTAAATGTAAATTACTTACCATTTAATGTGGAGAATTAGACTACATTTAAGTCCTTACATGTTGTTACAGTTTAACGATTATCATGTTATCTTATTACTTCTCAAGAGGCACCTATTATTCAATGTAGTGAGTTGGAGTATATTTATAATCATATGCCTATATCAGAAATTCATATATATATATTGTATACGCCTTCCTAACATGTATTTTTTCTTATGCAATATCTACCGTGATGAATCAGCAGTCTTTGTTTTTAACTCTTGTTTTTAATTATTTTTTTGTTTTCTTTGGGATTATTTATGTATTTTCACATTTTGTTTTGTGTCTAATATGTGATGGTCTCGGTATGGGTGTGTACAAAATTAGCTAATACACATTATTCTGCAGGTGGGAGGCTTTACTCTCCACGTCATTATGACCAATCATAGTGCAGTACACCCTATATAAAGATCATCACAGGCATAGGGAGTTACTCTTTGAAAAAGTCCGTGACCCGGACGAAACGCGTCAGAGGATGACTATGGCTGTTCACTTGTTTGATCAATAAAGTTTTTTTATTTTTCTACATGCGTTTGGCTGTTTAGAGGAGTCGTGACCGCGGCGTCACTCGTTTTTTCACTTATCCCTTCTATTTCCGGCTGGAGCACACAAGGACACCACTACACAGCGGACCGCTGGGCAACCTCGTAACCAGCACTTCGGCAGATCACACAAGGAGTCGTGAGTACTGACCGCTGGGTCTATACCGGGACACAGGGCGTGGGTGAGGCGTCCTGCTACCGGTTAAAGGGACTTATTTACGGGCATTTCCCTGGACGTGCCCGCGGGTATTTCCCCCGGTCCAAAGCCCCCCGCCCTGTCTTAGTCTGCACGGCTATATCTTGGTTGCCTATGGTCTTTACTACTCAAAGGATGTCCACCTCTTGCTGCCATGGACTTGCATAATTAGAACCACCACGGTTTTGGTAGCCACGGTATCCCGAGGGGTCCGTTCCCCTATCTCTTGTCAACAGAGAATATATGACTGTATATTTGTTGCTACACCACAGTTACCACCGTGACATGGAGACATTGTGTCAGACATTACTAGTCTTATTGATGTAATTTTTGGTGGTGTTTGTACTTTATTTCAGGGGGGGGCTTGCTTTTTAATAGTGAATTATTTTTGGTAGTTATATTTTGGCTGATGGTAACTTTTTTACAGAATGATTTGGTTTTATGATTTGAATAGTTAATTGTGTAATTGATTTGGATTGTAATTGATTTTGAATTTAATTCATTGATGGAAATGTATTTCTGTTTACTTGCTTTGTTTAAATTGTATGCTTGTTTAGATGGAATTGTATGTTGTTTGGAATAGTTTATTTTATTTTGATCATTGCTTGGCATAGTGTACATGATGCACAGATTATTTGCATCATGTAGACACTGTAAAATTCAATGTTTTGATTGCCATTTGTTAGATATTTATTTGGCTAGGTGCTGTGTTTTATTGGGAGATGAGATTTATTTAATTTAGCAATGTGCTTGTTTTGTAATGTGGCTATATAACATTTTAATTTGGAGATGCAATGTGACGTATTGATTTTGAGATGTGGTATTTTTATTTGTGCATGTTTTGTTAATCCTTAACCATTTCTTTGTATATTGGTTAATCGTGTGTGTGTGTGTGTGTGTGAGTGTGTGTGTGTGTGTGTGTGTGTGTATGTATGTATATATATATATATATATATATATATATATATATATATAGATAGATGTAGAGGTATCAGTACCGTGTTAGCCGAGCTTCAATAATCAAAAAATAAATAGATGATACCGTTCTGTGGCTTACGAAATGCTTTTATTTGTGCGAGCTTTCGAGATACACTGATCTCTTCTTCCGGTGATGTTACAATGAATGAAGCAAGCAAAAGCTATTCTATAAACAGTGTCTATTGGAATGTTATCTGTGCAGTTCCTTCCCCCGGTGTGGATGTGTTTTATGGCTGGAGGTGTCAAAAGGTTCCTGAAAGCAAGTGATGAAAGAGTGTGTATGTGTATCAGTGTGAATAAAAATTAATATATGTGTATGTTTTTTATATACATACAGTATATATAAGCTCCCTCGGGAGCTTGTGAAAGGACCGGGAGGTCCGAAACGTCGCTTCTTTTTTCCTGCTGTTACCCCTGATGCTTGCGTTTCTACATTAAATTGTTTTTGCATTTGAATTGGTGAGTGCTGCGGATTTTGTACATCAGGTTTATATATATATGAAGAGAGGGGGGGCTAGACACCGCATACACTACGTATTGTATAGGTACCTTTGTAGACTGGCTAATTATAAACTAAAAATTATTATGCCAGCGGTGCTACGGGATAATAGGTAATAGAGACACAAACAGAAAAGTATCCCATACGAGCACACGGGTGTACCAAAATATAACAATTTATTTCACATCTTTTAAAGACAATACAAAAGGTTAAAAATTGACAGGGACTACCTCTAGATACCGACTAGCTTAACACAGCTATGTGCTATGTTGCATGAGTTAATAGCTGATGAGTGTGCAATACACATGTATTCTAGAGTATGGACCACTAGCTGAGAGACCCAGCGTTGCCCGGGATGTAAGTGCGTAATAGGTAGTATTATTTATAAATCGTTGGAACAATAGGTGAGTATTTGTTGTAAAGGTTGGATAATAATGTTGAAAAGAAAGATGGGAATAAAATGTAATACGATGTTGTTTAAAAATGGTTTATTGTAAACACACCACAGTACAATGTATATTTTTGGTGACATAACAGATGTAAAAATGTGAGGCGTGTGTCCTGCTAGGGTGTGAGGCGGCAGGTGGCGCGTGGTTGTGAGTGCTGTCTGTGAGTGGGGGTCCCCTGCTAGGGTGTGAGGCGGCAGGTGGCGCATGGGTTGTGAGTGCTGTCTGTGAGTGGGGGTCCTGCTAGGGTGTGAGGTGGCGGGTGGCACATGAGTTGTGAGTGCTGTCTGTGAGTGGGGTCCTGCTAGGGTGTGAGGCGGCAGGTGTCGCGTGGGTTGTGAGTGCTCTCTGTGAGTGGGGGTCCTGCTATGGTGTGAGGCGGTGGGTCAGTGATGTCGGTGCGTAGGGCCGGGAGGCAGCAGGTGTGGTGTGGCGGCAGGTATGGGTCGAGTGTGGCGGGAAGTCTGTTGAGTGCATGCAGCGGCTGTGAGGCGGTGGGTGAAAGGCAGAGGTGGGCGGAGTAAGGGCGGGTGAAAGGCAGAGGCGGGGAGGCAGGAAGGCGGGCAGGAAGGCGAAGATTGGTGGGAAGGGTTGGGAGGGGGGTGGGAGGGGGAAGGGTGTGGGAGAGGGGAAGGGTGTGGGAGAGGGGAAGGGTGTGGGAGGGGGGAAGGGGTAGGAGGGGAGGAGGGGGAGGGAAAGGGGAGGAGGGGGAGGGAAAGGGGAGGAGGAAAGGGGAGGGAAAGGGAAGGAGGGGGAGGGAAAGGGGAGGAGGGGGATGGGAGGGGGAGGAGGGGGGAGGGGAGAAGGGGGGTGGGAGGGGCGAGAAAAGGGGAGCGGGGGGAGGGCGGAGAAAGGGGAGCGGGGGGGGAGAAAGGGAGCGGGGGGGGAGAAAGGGGGAAGCGGGCGGGGGGGGGAGAAAGGGGAGCGGCGGGGGGGGGGAGAAAGGGGAGCGGCGGGGGGGGGAGAAGGGGAGCGGCGGGGGGTGGAAAAAGGGGAGCGGCGGGGGGGGGGAGAAAGGGGAGCGGCGGGGGGGGGAGAAAGGGGAGCGGCGGGGGGGGAGAAAGAGGGGGGAGAAAGGGGAGTGGCGGGGGGGGGGAGAAAGGGGAGTGGCGGGGGGGGAGAAAGGGGAGCGGCGGGGGAGAAAGGGGAGCGGGGGGAGAAAGGGGAGCGGGGGGGAGAAAGGGGAGCGGGGGGTAGAAAGGGGAGCGGGGGGGAGAAAGGGGAGCGGGGGGTAGAAAGGGGAGCGGGGGGGGAGAAAGGGGAGCGGGGGGTAGAAAGGGGAGCGGGGGGGGAGAAAGGGGAGCGGGGGGGAGAAAGGGGAGCGGGAGAAAGGGGAGCGGGAGAAAGGGGAGCGGGGGGGAGAAAGGGGGGCGGGGGGGGAGAAAGGGGGGCGGGGGGGGAGAAGGGGAGCGGGGGGGGAGAAAGGGGAGCGGGGGGGGGGAGAAATGGGAGCGGGGGGAGAAAGGGGAGCGGGGGGGGGAGAAAGGGGAGCGGGGGGGGAGAAAGGGGAGCGGGGGGGGAGAAAGGGGAGCGGGGGGGGAGAAAGGGGAGCGGGGGGAGAAAGGGGAGCGGGGGGGGAGAAAGGGGAGCGGGGGGGGAGAAAGGGGAGCGGGGGGGAGAAAGGGGAGCGGGGGGGAGAAAGGGGAGCGGGGGGGGGAAAGGGGAGCGGGGGGGGAAAGGGGAGCGGGGGGGAGAAAGGGGAGCAGGGGAGCGGGGGGGGGGAAAGGGGAGCGGGGGGGGGGAAAGGGGAGCGGGGGGGAGAAAGGGGAGCGGGAGGGGAGAAAGGGGAGCGGGGGGGGAGAAAGGGGAGCGGGAGAAAGGGGAGCGGGGGGGAGAAAGGGGAGCGGTAGGGGGGAGAAAGGGGAGCGGGGGGGAGAAAGGGAAGTGGGGGGGGAGAAAGGGGAGCGGGGGGGGGAGAAAGGGGAGCGGGGGGGGGGAGAAAGGGAGCGGGGGGGGAGAAAGGGGAGCGGGGGGGGGGGAGAAAGGGGAGCGGGGGGGGGGAGAAAGGGGAGCGGGGGGGGGAGAAAGGGGAGCGGGGGGGGGGAGAAAGGGGAGCGGGGGGGAGAAAGGGGAGCGGGGGGGGAGAAAGGGGAGCGGGGGGGGAGAAAGGGGAACGGGGGGGGAGAAGGGGAGCGGGGGGGAGAAAGGAGAGCGGGGGGGGAGAAAGGGGAGGGGGGGGGAGAAAGGGGAGGGGGGGGGAGAAAGGGGAGGGGGGGGAGAAAGTTGAGCGGGGGGGGAGAAAGGGGAGCGGGGGGAGAAAGGAGTGCGGGGGGGGAGAAAGGGGAGGGGGGGAGAAAGGGGAGGGGGGGGGAGAAAGTTGAGCGGGGGGGGAGAAAGGGGAGCGGGGGGGGAGAAAGGGGAGCGGGGGGGGAGAAAGGGGAGCGGGGGGGAAGAAAGGGGAGCGGGGGGGAAGAAAGGGGAGCGGGGGGGGGAGAAAGGGGAGGGGGGGGAGAAAGGGGAGCGGGGGGGAGAAAGGGGAGCGGGGGGGGAGAAAGGGGAGCGGGGGGGAGCAGGGGAGCGGGGGGGGGAGAAAGGGGAGCGGCGGGGGGGAGAAAGGGGAGCGGCGGGGGGTGGAGAAAGGGGAGCGGCGGGGGTGGAGAAAGGGGAGCGGCGGGGCGGGGGGAGAAAGGGGAGCGGCGGGGGTGGAGAAAGGGGAGCGGCGGGGGGTGGAGAAAGGGGAGCGGCGGGGGAGAAAGGGGGAGCGGGGGGGGGAGAAAGGGGAGCGGGGGGGGAGAAAGGGGAGCGGGGGGGGGAGAAAGGGGAGCGGGGGGGGGGAGAAAGGGGAGCGGGGGGGGGGAGAAAGGGGAGCGGGGGGGGGGAGAAAGGGGAGCGGGGGGGGGAGAAAGGGGAGCGGGGGGGGAGAAAGGGGAGCGGGGGGGGGGAGAAAGGGGAGCGGGGGGGGGAGAAAGGGGAGCGGGGGGGGAGAAAGGGGAGCGGGGGGGAGAAAGGGGAGCGGGGGGGAGAAAGGGGAACGGGGGGGAGAAAGGGGAGCGGGGGGGAGAAAGGAGAGCGGGGGGGGAGGGGGGGGAGAAAAGGGAGGGGGGGAGAAAGGGGAGGGGGGGGAGAAAGTTGAGCGGGGGGGGGGAGCAAGGGAGCGGGGGGGGGGAGAAAGGGGAGCGGCGGGGGGGGAGAAAGGGGAGCGGCGGGGGTGGAGAAAGGGGAGCGGCGGGGGGTGGAGAAAGGGGAGCGGCGGGGGGGGAGAAGGGGAGCGGCGGGGGGGGGAGAAAGGGGAGCGGCGGGGGGGGGAGAAAGGGGAGCGGCGGGGGGTGGAGAAAGGGGAGCGGCGGGGGGTGGAGAAAGGGGAGCGGCGGGGGGGGAGAAAGGGGAGCGGCGGGGGAGAAAGGGAGCGGGGGGGAGAAAGGGAGCAGGGGGGAGAAAGGGGAGCGGGGGGGGGGAGAAAGGGGAGCGGGGGGGGAGAAAGGGGAGCGGGGGGGGAGAAAGGGGAGCGGGGGGGGAGAAAGGGGAGCGGGGGGGGGGAGAAAGGGGAGCGGGGGGGGGGAGAAAGGGAGCGGGGGGGGAAAAGGGGAGCGGGGGGGGGGAGAAAGGGGAGCGGGGGGGGGGGGAGAAAGGGGAGCGGGGGGGGGGGGAGAAAGGGGAGCGGGGGGGGGGAGAAAGGGGAGCGGGGGGGGAGAAAGGGGAGCGGGGGGGAGAAAGGGGAGCGGGGGGGGGAGAAAGGGGAACGGGGGGGGAGAAAGGGGAGCGGGGGGGAGAAAGGAGAGCGGGGGGGGGAGAAAGGGGAGGGGGGGGAGAAAGGGGAGGGGGGGGAGAAAGGGGAGGGGGGGGGAGAAAGTTGAGCGGGGGGGAGAAAGGGGAGCGGGGGGGAGAAAGGGGAGCGGGGGGGGAGAAAGGGGAACGGGGGGGGAGAAAGGGGAGCGGGGGGGAGAAAGGAGAGCGGGGGGGGGAGAAAGGGGAGGGGGGGGGAGAAAGGGGAGGGGGGGGAGAAAGTTGAGCGGGGGGGGAGAAAGGGGGAGCGGGGGGAGAAAGGAGTGCGGGGGGGGGAGAAAGGGGAGGGGGGGAGAAAGGGGAGGGGGGGGAGAAAGGGGAGGGGGGGGGAGAAAGTTGAGCGGGGGGGGAGAAAGGGGAGCGGGGGGGGGAGAAAGGGGAGCGGGGGGGGGAGAAAGGGGAGCGGGGGGGGAGAAAGGGGAGCGGGGGGGGGAGAAAGGGGAGCGGGGGGGGGAGAAAGGGGAGCGGGGGGGAAGAAAGGGGAGCGGGGGGAAGAAAGGGGAGCGGGGGGAAGAAAGGGGAGCGGGGGGGGAGAAAGGGGAGGGGGGGGAGAAAGGGGAGCGGGGGGAGAAAGGGGAGCGGGGGGGAGAAAGGGGAGCGGGGGGGGAGCAAGGGGAGCGGGGGGGGGAGAAAGGGGAGCGGCGGGGGGGAGAAAGGGGAGCGGCGGGGGGTGGAGAAAGGGGAGTGGCGGGGCGGGGGGAGAAAGGGGAGCGGCGGGGCGGGGGGAGAAAGGGGAGCGGCGGGGGGTGGAGAAAGGGGAGCGGCGGGGGGTGGAGAAAGGGGAGCGGGGGGAGAAAGGAGAGCGGGGGGGGAGAAAGGGGAGGGGGGGGGGAGAGAAGGGGAGGGGGGGGGAGAAAGTGAGCGGGGGGGAGAAAGGGGAGCGGGGGGGAGAAAGGAGTGCGGGGGGGGGAGAAAGGGGAGGGGGGGAGAAAGGGGAGGGGGGGGGAGAAAGGGGAGGGGGGGGGAGAAAGTTGAGCGGGGGGGAGAAAGTTGAGCGGGGGGGGAGAAAGGGGAGCGGGGGGGGAGAAAGGGGAGCGGGGGGGAGAAAGGGAGCGGGGGGGGAGAAAGGGGAGCGGGGGGGGGAGAAAGGGGAGCGGGGGGGAAGAAAGGGGAGCGGGGGGGAAGAAAGGGGAGCGGGGGGGAAGAAAGGGGAGCGGGGGGGGGAGAAAGGGGAGGGGGGGGAGAAAGGGGAGCGGGGGGGAGAAAGGGGAGCGGGGGGGAGAAAGGGGAGCGGGGGGGAGAAAGGGGAGCGGGGGGGAGCAAGGGGAGCGGGGGGGGAGAAAGGGGAGCGGCGGGGGGGGAGAAAGGGGAGCGGCGGGGGGTGGAGAAAGGGGAGCGGCGGGGGGTGGAGAAAGGGGAGCGGGGGGGAGAAAGGAGTGCGGGGGGGGGAGAAAGGGGAGGGGGGGGGAGAAAGGGGAGGGGGGGGGAGAAAGTTGAGCGGGGGGGGAGAAAGGGGAGCGGGGGGGAGAAAGGAGTGCGGGGGGGGAGAAGGGGAGGGGGGGAGAAAGGGGAGGGGGGGAGAAAGGGGAGGGGGGGGGAGAAAGTTGAGCGGGGGGGGAGAAAGTTGAGCGGGGGGGGAGAAAGGGGAGCGGGGGGGGTGAAAGGGGAGCGGGGGGGGGAGAAAGGGGAGCGGGGGGGGGAGAAAGGGGAGCGGGGGGGAGAAAGGGGAGCGGGGGGGGGAGAAAGGGGAGCGGGGGGGAAGAAAGGGAGCGGGGGGGAAGAAAGGGGAGCGGGGGGGAAGAAAGGGGAGCGGGGGGTGAAGAAAGGGGAGCGGGGGGGAAGAAAGGGGAGCGGGGGGGGGAGAAAGGGGAGGGGGGGGGAGAAAGGGGAGCGGGGGGGAGAAAGGGGAGCGGGGGGGAGAAAGGGGAGCGGGGGGGGAGCAAGGGGAGCGGGGGGGGGGAGAAAGGGGAGCGGCGGGGGGGGAGAAAGGGGAGCGGCGGGGGGGAGAAAGGGGAGCGGCGGGGCGGGGGGAGAAAGGGGAGCGGCGGGGCGGGGGGAGAAAGGGGAGCGGCGGGGGTGGAGAAAGGGGAGCGGCGGGGGGTGGAGAAAGGGGAGCGGGGGGGAGAAAGGAGAGCGGGGGGGGGAGAAAGGGGAGGGGGGGGGGAGAAAGGGGAGGGGGGGGGAGAAAGTTGAGCGGGGGGGGAGAAAGGGAGCGGGGGGGAGAAAGGAGTGCGGGGGGGGGAGAAAGGGGAGGGGGGGAGAAAGGGGAGGGGGGGGAGAAAGGGAGGGGGGGGGAGAAAGTTGAGCGGGGGGGAGAAAGTTGAGCGGGGGGGGAGAAAGGGGAGCGGGGGGGGGAGAAAGGGGAGCGGGGGGGGGAGAAAGGGGAGCGGGGGGGGAGAAAGGGGAGCGGGGGGGGAGAAAGGGGAGCGGGGGGAAGAAAGGGGAGCGGGGGGAAGAAAGGGGAGCGGGGGGGAAGAAAGGGGAGCGGGGGGGGGAGAAAGGGGAGGGGGGGGAGAAAGGGGAGCGGGGGGGAGAAAGGGGAGCGGGGGGGGAGCAAGGGGAGCGGGGGGGGGAGAAAGGGGAGCGGCGGGGGGGGAGAAAGGGGAGCGGCGGGGGGTGGAGAAAGGGGAGCGGCGGGGCGGGGGGAGAAAGGGAGCGGCGGGGCGGGGGGAGAAAGGGGAGCGGCGGGGGGTGGAGAAAGGGGAGCGGCGGGGGGTGGAGAAAGGGGAGCGGCGGGGGGAGAAAGGGGAGCGGGGGGGGGAGAAAGGGGAGCGGGGGGGAGAAAGGGGAGCGGGGGGGGGGAGAAAGGGGAGCGGGGGGGGGGAGAAAGGGGAGCGGGGGGGGGAGAAAGGGGAGCGGGGGGGGGAGAAAGGGGAGCGGGGGGGAGAAAGGGGAGCGGGGGGGGAGAAAGGGGAGCGGGGGGGGAGAAAGGGGAGCGGGGGGGAGAAAGGGGAACGGGGGGGAGAAAGGGGAGCGGGGGGGGAGAAAGGAGAGCGGGGGGGGAGAAAGGGGAGGGGGGGAGAAAGGGGAGGGGGGGGAGAAAGGGAGGGGGGGGAGAAAGTGAGCGGGGGGGGGGAGAAAGGGGAGCGGCGGGGGGGGGGGAGAAAGGGGAGCGGCGGGGGGGGGGAGAAAGGGGAGCGGCGGGGGGGGGGAGAAAGGGGAGCGGCGGGGGGTGGAGAAAGGGGAGCGGCGGGGGTGGAGAAAGGGGAGCGGCGGGGGGGAGAAAGGGGAGCGGCGGGGAGAAAGGGAGCGGGGGGGGGGGAGAAAGGGGAGCGGGGGGGGAGAAAGGGGAGCGGGGGGGAGAAAGGGGAGCGGGGGGGGAGAAAGGGGAGCGGGTGGGGGAGAAAGGGGAAGCGGGGGGGGGGAGAAAGGGGAGCGGGTAGGGGGAGAAAGGGGAGCGGGTAGGGGAGAAAGGGAGCGGGTAGGGGAGAAAGGGGAGCGGGGGGGGAAAAAGGGGAGCGGGGGGGGGAGAAAGGGGAGCGGGGGGGGGAGAAAGGGGAGGGGGGGGGAGAAAGGGGAGCGGGGGGGGGAGAAAGGGGAGGGGGGGGGAGAAAGGGGAGGGGGGGGGAGAAAGGGGAGCGGGGGGGGAGAAAGGGGAGGGGGGGGGAGAAAGGGAGGGGGGGGAGAAAGGGGAGGGGGGGGAGAAAGGGGAGCGGGGGGGGGAGAAAGGGGAGCGGGGGGGGAGAAAGGGGAGGGGGGGGGAGAAAGGGGAGCGGGGGGGGGAGAAAGGGGAGCGGGGGGGGGGAGAAAGGGGAGCGGGGGGGGGGGAGAAAGGGGAGCGGGGGGGGGGAGAAAGGGGAGCGGGGGGGGGAGAAAGGGGAGCGGGGGGGGGGAAAGGGGAGCGGCGGGGGGGAGAAAGGGGAGCGACGGGGGTGGAGAAAGGGGAGCGGCAGGGGGGGGAGAAAGGGGAGCGGGGGGGAGAAAGGGGAGCGGGGGGGGAGAAAGGGGAGCGGGGGGGAGAAAGGGGGGGGAGAAAGGGAGTGGGGGGGAGAAAGGGGAGCGGGGGGGAGATAGGGGAGCGGGGGGGAGGGGGAGAAAGGGGGGGAGAAAGAGGAGTGGGGGGAGAAAGGGGAGCGGGGGGAGAAAGGGGAGCGGCGGGGGGAGAAAGGGAGCGACGGGGGTGGAGAAAGGGGAGCGGCAGGGGGGGGAGAAAGGGGAGCGGGGGGGAGAAAGGGGAGCGGGGGGGGGAGAAAGGGGGGGGAGAAAGGGGAGTGGGGGGGGGGAGAAAGGGGAGCGGGGGGGAGAAAGGGGGGGGAGAAAGGGGAGTGGGGGGGGGAGAAAGGGGAGCGGCGGGGGGGAGAAAGGGGAGCGGGTGGGAGAAAGGGGAGCGGGGGGGGGAGAAAGGGGAGCGGGAGGGGGAGAAAGGGGAGCGGGGGGGAAGAAAGGGGAGCGGGGGGGGAGAAAGGGGAGCGGGGGGGGAGAAATGGGAGCGGGGGGGAGAAAGGGGAGCGGGGGGGGAGAAAGGGGGGGGAGAAAGGGGAGTGGGGGGGGAGAAAGGGGAGTGGGGGGGGGAGAAAGGGGAGCGGGGGGAGAAAGGGGAGCGGGGGGGGAGAAAGGGGAGCGGGAGAAAGGGGAGCGGGGGGGAGAAAGGGGAGCGGGGGGGAGAAAGGGGAGCAGGGGGGAGAAAGGGGAGCGGGGGGGGAGAAAGGGGGGGGAGAAAGGGGGGGGAGAAAGGGGAGTGGGGGGGGGGAGAAAGGGAGCGGGGGGGAGAAAGGGGAGCGGGGGGGAGAAAGGGGAGTGGGAGAAAGGGGAGCGGGGGGGAGAAAGGGGGGGGAGAAAGGGGAGTGGGGGGGGGAGAAAGGGGAGCGGGGGGAGAAAGAGGGGGGAGAAAGGGGAGTGGGGGGGGGAGAAAGGGGAGCGGCGGGGGGGAGAAAGGGGAGCGGGTGGGAGAAAGGGGAGCGGGGGGGGAGAAAGGGGAGCGGGGGGGGAGAAAGGGGAGCGGGAGGGGGAGAAAGGGGAGCGGGGGGGAAGAAAGGGGAGCGGGGGGGAAGAAAGGGGAGCGGGGGGGGGAGAAAGGGGAGGGGGTGGAGAAAGGGGAGCGGGGGGGAGCAAGGGGAGCGGGGGGGGAGCAAGGGGAGCGGGGGGGGGGGAGAAAGGGGAGCGGCGGGGGTGGAGAAAGGGGAGCGCGGGGGGGTGGAGAAAGGGGAGCGGCGGGGGGAGAAAGGGGAGCGGCGGGGGGAGAAAGGGAAGCGGGGGGGGGAGAAAGGGGAGCGGGGGGGGGGGAGAAAGGGGAGCGGGGGGGGGAGAAAGGGGAGCGGGGGGGGGGAGAAAGGGAGCGGGGGGGGGGGAGAAAGGGGAGCGGGGGGGGGGAGAAAGGGGAGCGGGGGGGGGGAGAAAGGGGAGCGGGGGGGGGGAGAAAGGGGAGCGGGGGGGGGGAGAAAGGGGAGCGGGGGGGGAAAGGGAGCGGGGGGGGGAGAAAGGGGAGCGGGGGGGGGAGAAAGGGGAGCGGGGGGGGAGAAAGGGGAGCGGGGGGGGGAGAAAGGGGAGCGGGGGGGGAGAAAGGGGAGCGGGGGGAGAAAGGGGAACGGGGGGGAGAAAGGGGAGCGGGGGGAGAAAGGAGAGCGGGGGGGGAGAAAGGGGAGGGGGGGAGAAAGGGGAGGGGGGGGGAGAAAGTTGAGCGGTGGGGAGAAAGGGGAGCGGGGGGAGAAAGGGGAGCGGGGGGGGAGAAAGGGGAGCGGCGGGGGGGGAGAAAGGGGAGCGGCGGGGGGTGGAGAAAGGGGAGCGGCGGGGGGGGGAGAAAGGGGAGCGGCGGGGGGGGGAGAAAGGGGAGCGGCGGGGGGTGGAGAAAGGGGAGCGGCGGGGGGGAGAAAGGGGAGCGGCGGGGGAGAAAGGGGAGCGGGGGGGGGGAGAAAGGGGAGCGGGGGGGGGAGAAAGGGGAGCGGGGGGGGAGAAAGGGGAGCGGGGGGGGAGAAAGGGGAGCGGGGGGGGGAGAAAGGGGAGCGGGTGGGGGGAGAAAGGGAAGCGGGGGGGGGGAGAAAGGGGAGCGGGTAGGGGGAGAAAGGGGAGCGGGTAGGGGAGAAAGGGGAGCGGGGGGGGAAAGGGGAGCGGGGGGGGGGAGAAAGGGGAGCGGGGGGGGAGAAAGGGGAGCGGGGGGGGAGAAAGGGGAGGGGGGGGGAGAAAGGGGAGGGGGGGAGAAAGGGGAGGGGGGGGGAGAAAGGGGAGCGGGGGGGGGGAGAAAGGGGAGCGGGGGGGGGAGAAAGGGGAGGGGGGGGGAGAAAGGGGAGCGGGGGGGAGAAAGGGGAGCGGGGGGGGAGAAAGGGGAGCGGGGGGGGGGAGAAAGGGGAGCGGCGGGGGGAGAAAGGGGAGCGACGGGGGTGGAGAAAGGGAGCGGCAGGGGGGAGAAAGGGGAGCGGGGGGGAGAAAGGGGAGCGGGGGGGGAGAAAGGGGAGCGGGGGGGAGAAAGGGGGGGGAGAAAGGGGAGCGGGGGGAGAAAGGGGAGCGGGGGGGAGAAAGGGGAGCGGGGGGGAGAAAGGGGAGCGGGGGGGAGAAAGGGGAGCGGGGGGGAGGGGGAGAAAGGGGGGGGAGAAAGAGGAGTGGGGGGGAGAAAGGGGAGTGGGGGGAGAAAGGGGAGCGGGGGGGAGAAAGGGGAGCGGGGGGGAGGGGGAGAAGGGGGGGGGGGGGGGGGGGGGAGAAAAGAGGAGTGGGGGGGGAGAAAGGGGAGCGGGGGGGGGGGGAGAAAGGGAGCGCGGGGGGGAGAAAGGGGAGCGGGGGGGGAGAAAGGGGAGCAGGAGAAAGGGGAGCGGGGGGGAGAAAGGGGAGCGGGGAGAAAGGGGAGCGGGGGGGAGAAAGGGGAGCGGGGGGGGAGAAAGGGGAGCGGGGGAGGAGAAAGGGGAGTGGGGGGGGGAGAAAGGGGAGCGGGGGGGAGAAAGGGGAGCGGGGGGGGAGAAAGGGGAGCGGGGGGGGGGGAAAGGGGAGCGGGGGGGGGGAAAGGGGAGCGGGGGGGGGGAAAGGGGAGCGGGGGGGAGAAAGGGGAGCGGGGGGGAGAAAGGGGAGCGGGGGGGGGAGAAAGGGGAGCGGGGGGGGGGAGAAAGGGGAGCGGGGGGGAGAAAGGGGAGCGGGGGGGGGAGAAAGGGGAGCGGGGGGGAGAAAGGGGAGCGGGGGGGGGAGAAAAGGGAGCGGGGGGGAGATAGGGGAGCGGGGGGGAGAAAGGGGAGCGGGGGGGGAGAAAGGGGAGCGGGAGAAAGGGGAGCGGGGGGGGAGAAAGGGAGCGGGGGGAGAAAGGGGAGCAGGGGGGAGAAAGGGGAGCGGGGGGGAGAAAGGGGAGCGGGGGGGGGGGAGAAAGGGGAGCGGGGGGGGAGAAAGGGGGGGAGAAAGGGGAGTGGGGGGGAGAAAGGGGAGCGGGGGGGGGAGAAAGGGGAGCGGGGGGGAGAAAGGGGAGCGGGGGGGGAAAAATGGGAGCGGGGGGGAGAAAGGGGAGCGGGGGGGGAGAAAGGGGAGCGGGGGGGGAGAAAGGGGGGGGAGAAAGGGGAGTGGGGGGGGGAGAAAGGGGAGTGGGGGGGGAGAAAGGGGAGCGGGGGGGAGAAAGGGGAGCGGGGGGGGAGAAAGGGGAGCGGGAGAAAGGGAGCGGGGGGGAGAAAGGGGAGCGGGGGGGAGAAAGGGGAGCAGGGGGGGAGAAAGGGGAGCGGGGGGGGAGAAAGGGGAGCGGAGGGGAGAAAGGGGAGCGGGGGGGAGAAAGGGGAGCGGCGGGGGGGAGAATGGGGAGCGACGGGGGTGGAGAAAGGGGAGCGGCAGGGGGGAGAAAGGGGAGCGGGGGGGAGAAAGGGGAGCGGGGGGGGAGAAAGGGGGGGGAGAAAGGGGAGTGGGGGGGGGGAGAAAGGGAGCGGGGGGGAGAAAGGGGGGGGAGAAAGGGGAGTGGGGGGGGGAGAAAGGGGAGCGGCGGGGGGGAGAAAGGGAGCGGGTGGGAGAAAGGGAGCGGGGGGGTAGAAAGGGGAGCGGGGGGGGAGAAAGGGGAGCGGGGGGGAGAAAGTGGAGCGGGGGGGGGAGAAAGTGGAGCGGGGGGGGAGAAAGGGGAGCGGGGGGGGAGAAAGGGGGGGGG
>NC_134487.1:237338752-237396467 GCF_040206685.1 Ascaphus truei | reverse complement strand
GGAGAAGGGGAGCGGGGGGGGAGAAAGGGGGAGCGGGAGAAATGGGGAGCGGGGGGGAGAAAGGGGAGCGGGGGGGAGAAAGGGGAGCAGGGGGGGAGAAAGGGGAGCGGGGGGGGAGAAAGGGGGGGGAGAAAGGGGGGGGGAGAAAGGGGAGTGGGGGGGGGGAGAAAGGGGAGCGGGGGGGAGAAAGGGGAGCGGGGGGGGAGAAAGGGGAGTGGGAGAAAGGGGAGCGGGGGGGAGAAAGGGGGGGGAGAAAGGGGAGTGGGGGGGGAGAAAGGGGAGCGGGGGGAGAAAGGAGGGGGGGAGAAAGGGGAGAGGGGGGGGGAGAAAGGGGGAGCGGGCGGGGGGGAGAAAGGGGAGCGGGTGGGAGAAAGGGGAGACGGGGGGGGGAGAAAGGGGAGCGGGGGGGGGAGAAGGGGAGCGGAGGGGGAGAAAGGGGAGCGGGGGGGGAGAAGGGGAGCGGGGGGGGAAGAAAGGGGAGCGGGGGGGGGAGAAAGGGGAGGGGGTGGAGAAAGGGGAGCGGGGGGGAGCAAGGGGAGCGGGGGGGGGGAGCAAGGGGAGCGGGGGGGGGGAGAAAGGGGAGCGGCGGGGGTGAGAAAGGGGAGCGGCGGGGGGGAGAAAGGGAGCGGCGGGGGAGAAAGGGAGCGGCGGGGGAGAAAGGGGAGCGGGGGGGGGAGAAAGGGGAGCGGGGGGGGGGGAGAAAGGGGAGCGGGGGGGGGGGAGAAAGGGGAGCGGGGGGGGGGAGAAAGGGGAGCGGGGGGGGGGAGAAAGGGGAGCGGGGGGGGGGAGAAAGGGAGCGGGGGGGGGAGAAAGGGGAGCGGGGGGGGGAGAAAGGGGAGCGGGGGGGGGGAGAAAGGGAGCGGGGGGGGAGAAAGGGGAGCGGGGGGGGGAGAAAGGGGAGCGGGGGGGGAGAACAGGGGAGCGGGGGGGGAGAAAGGGGACGCGGGGGGGGAGAAAGGGGAGCGGGGGGGAGAAAGGGGAGCGGGGGGGAGAAAGGGGAACGGGGGGGAGAAAGGGGAGCGGGGGGGGAGAAAGGGAGAGCGGGGGGGAGAAAGGGGAGGGGGGAGAAAGGGGAGGGGGGGGGAGAAAGTTGAGCGGTGGGGGGAGAAAGGGGAGCGGGGGGGGAGAAAGGGGAGCGGGGGGGGGAGAAAGGGGAGCGGCGGGGGGGGGAGAGAAAGGGGAGCGGCGGGGGGGTGGAGAAAGGGGAGCGGCGGGGGGGGGAGAAAGGGGAGCGGCGGGGGGGGGAGAAAGGGGAGCGGCGGGGGGGGAGAAAGGGGAGCGGCGGGGGGGAGAAAGGGGAGCGGGCGGGGGAGAAAGGGGAGCGGGGGGGGGGAGAAAGGGGAGCGGGGGGGGGAGAAAGGGGAGCGGGGGGGGAGAAAGGGGAGCGGGGGGGGGAGAAAGGGGAGCGGGGGGGGGAGAAAGGGGAGCGGTGGGGGGAGAAAGGGAAGCGGGGGGGGGAGAAAGGGGAGCGGGTAGGGGGAGAAAGGGGAGCGGGGTAGGGGGAGAAAGGGGAGCGGGGGGGGAGAAAGGGGAGCGGGGGGGGAGAAAGGGGAGCGGGGGGGGGAGAAAGGGGAGCGGGGGGGGAGAAAGGGGAGGGGGGGGGAGAAAGGGGAGGGGGGGGGAGAAAGGGGAGAGGGGGGGGAGAAGGGGAGCGGGGGGGGGGAGAAAGGGGAGCGGGGGGGGAGAAAGGGGAGGGGGGGGGAGAAAGGGAGCGGGGGGGGAGAAAGGGAGCGGGGGGGGAGAAAGGGGAGCGGGGGGGGGGAGAAAGGGGAGCGGCGGGGGGGGAGAAAGGGGAGCGACGGGGGTGGAGAAAGGGGAGCGGCAGGGGGGGAGAAAGGGGAGCGGGGGGGAGAAAGGGGAGCGGGGGGGGAGAAAGGGGAGCGGGGGGGGAGAAAGGGGGGGGAGAAAGGGGAGCGGGGGGAGAAAGGGGAGCGGGGGGGAGAAAGGGGAGCGGGGGGGAGAAAGGGGAGCGGGGGGGGAGAAAGGGGAGCGGGGGGGAGGGGGAGAAAGGGGGGGAGGAGAAAGAGGCAGTGAGTGGGGGGGAGAAAGGGGAGTGGGGGGGAGAGAAAGGGGAGCGGGGGGGAGAAAGGGGAGCGGGGGGGAGGGGGAGAAAGGGGGGGGGAGAAAGAGGAGTGGGGGGGGAGAAAGGGGAGCGGGGGGGGGGGGGAGAAAGGGGAGCGGCGGGGGGGGAGAAAGGGGAGGGGGGAGGGCGGGGGGGGGGGAGAAAGGGGAGCAGGAGAAAGGGGAGCGGGGGGGAGAAAGGGGAGCGGGGAGAAAGGGGAGCGGGGGGGAGAAAGGGGAGCGGGGGGGGAGAAAGGGGAGCGGGGGAGGAGAAAGGGGAGTGGGGGGGGGAGAAAGGGGAGCGGGGGGGGAGAAAGGGGAGCGGGGGGGGGAGAAAGGGGAGCGGGGGGGGGGAGAGGGGAGCGGGGGGGGGGGGAAAGGGGAGCGGGGGGGGGAAAGGGGAGCGGGGGGAGGGAAAGGGGAGCGGGGGGAGAAAGGGGAGCGGGGGGGGGAGAAAGGGGAGCGGGGGGGGGAGAAAGGGGAGCGGGGGGGGGAGAAAGGGGAGCGGGGGGGGAGAAAGGGGAGCGGGGGGGGGAGAAAGGGGAGCGGGGGGGGAGAAAGGGGAGCGGGGGGGGGGAGAAAAGGGAGCGGGGGGGAGATAGGGGAGCGGGGGGGAGAAAGGGGAGCGGGGGGGGAGAAAGGGGAGCGGGAGAAAGGGGAGCGGGGGGGGAGAAAGGGGGAGCGGGGGGGAGAAAGGGGAGCAGGGGGGGAGAAAGGGGAGCGGGGGGGGAGAAAGGGGAGCGGGGGGGGGGAGAAAGGGGAGCGGGGGGGGAGAAAGGGGGGGAGAAAGGGGAGTGGGGGGGGAGAAAGGGGAGCGGGGGGGGGAGAAAGGGGAGCGGGGGGGGAGAAAGGGGAGCGGGGGGGGAAAAATGGGAGCGGGGGGGAGAAAGGGGAGCGGGGGGGGAGAAAGGGGAGCGGGGGGGGAGAAAGGGGGGGGAGAAAGGGGAGTGGGGGGGGGAGAAAGGGGAGTGGGGGGGGAGAAAGGGGAGCGGGGGGGAGAAAGGGGAGCGGGGGGGAGAAAGGGGAGCGGGGAGAAAGGGAGCGGAGAAAGGGAGCGGGGGGAGAAGGGGAGCGGGGGGGGAGAAAGGGGAGCAGGGGGGGGAGAAAGGGGAGCGGGGGGGGAGGAAAGGGGGAGCGGAGGGGAGAAAGGGGAGCGGGGGGGAGAAAGGGGAGCGGCGGGGGGGAGAATGGGGAGCGACGGGGGTGGAGAAAGGGGAGCGGCAGGGGGGGAGAAAGGGGAGCGGGGGGAGAAAGGGGAGCGGGGGGGGAGAAAGGGGGGGGAGAAAGGGGAGTGGGGGGGGGAGAAAGGGGAGCGGGGGGGAGAAAGGGGGGGGAGAAAGGGGAGTGGGGGGGGGAGAAAGGGGAGCGGCGGGGGGGAGAAAGGGAGCGGGTGGGGAGAAAGGGGAGCGGGGGGGTAGAAAGGGGAGCGGGGGGGGAGAAAGGGGAGCGGGGGGGGAGAAAGTGGAGCGGGGGGGGGAGAAAGTGGAGCGGGGGGGGGGAGAAAGGGGAGCGGGGGGGGGAGAAAGGGGGGGGGGAGAAAGGGGAGCGGGGGGTGGAGAAAGGGGAGCGGGAGGAGAAAGGGGAGCGGGGGGGGAGAAAGGGGAGCGGCGGGGGGGGAGAAAGGGGAGCGGGGGGGAGAAAGGGGAGCGGGGGGGAGAAAGGGGAGCGGGGGGGGAGAAAGGGGAGCAGGGCGGGGAGAAAGGGGAGCGGGGGGGAGAAAGGGGAGCGGGGGGGGAGAAAGGGGAGCGGGGGGGGAGAAAGGGAGCGGGGGGGGGAGAAAGGGGGGGGAGAAAGGGGAGCGGGAGGGGGAGAAAGGGAAGCGGGGGGGGGGGGAGAAAGGGAAGCGGGGGGGGGGGGGGGAGAAAGGGGAGCGGGGGGGGAGAAACTGGGAGCGGGGGGGGAAGGGGGAGCGGGGGGGGGAAAGGGGAGCGGGGGGGGGAAAGGGGAGCGGGGGGGGAGAAAGGGGGGGAGAAAGGGGAGCGGGGGGGGGAGAAAGGGGAGCGGGGGGGAGAAAGGGGAGCGGGGGGGGAGAAAGGGGAGCGGTGGGGGGAGAAAGGGGAGCAGGGGGGGGAGAAAGGGGAGCGGGGGGGAGAAAGGGGAGCGGGGGGGGAGAAAGGGGAGCGGGGGGGGTAGAAAGGGGAGCGGGGGGGAGAAAGGGGAGCGGGGGGTAGAAAGGGGAGCGGGGGGGTAGAAAGGGGAGCGGGGGGGGAGAAAGGGGAGCGGGGGGGAGAAAGGGGAGCGGGGGGGGGAGAAAGGGGAGCGGGGGGGGGAGAAAGGGGAGCAGGGGGGGGGAGAAAGGGGAGCGGGGGGGGAGAAAGGGGGAGCGGGGGGGAGAAAGGGGAGCGGGGGGGAAGGGGAGCGGGGGGGAAGGGGTGTGGGGGGGGGGAAGGGGGTGTGGGGGGGGGGGGAAGGGGTATGGGGGGGGGGAAGGGGTGTGGGGGGGAAGGGGAGTGTGGGATGGGGTGGAGAGCAGTGGGCATATGTATTGTCATAATTAATGTATGTGCATGTCCCCCCCCTCCGTGCGTCCGTCCCCCCTGCTGGTTCGGCTGGTGCCCCCCCCCCCCCTTCTCCTTGACTCCCCCCCCCCGTTCTCCGTGACTCCCCCCCCCCCCCCGTGACTCCCCCCCTCCCCCGTTACTCCCCCCCTTCCCCGTGACTCCCCCCTCCCCCATTCCGTGTGACTCTTGGCTCGCCCCCCCCCGTTCCCCGTGACTCGCGCCCCCCCCCCGGCGCCCGCTTGGTCCCCCGTCCGGCTGAGTGAGGCGCGTGCAGGCGGCGGCAGGAAGCGCCCTGTGTGGGCCTGAGGCGCGAGGCTGCGCGGGTGGGCCTGAGGCACGAGGCTGTTACTGTTATAAGCTGAGGCGGGACGCGCAGTGACTTACCTGAGCGGGAGGTAGCGCCGGGGAGGTAAGGGGAGCGGCTGGGGTAGGGAGGGCCGCGCTTCCTATCCGGAGCCGGTGAAGGGCGGCGCACGTGATGGGGGGGGGGTGAGGGGCTCCGAAGCAGCATCGTGCGGTGGATGTTCGGGTGAGTGTGTGTGTGGGGGGGGGGGGTGAGGGGCTCCGGAGCAGCATCGTTCGGTGGATGTTCGGGTGAGTGTGGGGGGGGGGGGGGGTGAGGGGCTCCGGAGCAGCATCGTGCGGTGGATGTTCGGGTGAGTGTGTGTGGGGGGGGGGTGTGGGGCTCCGGAGCAGCATCGTGCAGTGGATGTCCTGGTGAGTGTGGGGGGGGGTGAGTGTGGAGGGGGGGGTGAGTGTGGGGGGGGGGGGAGTGTGGATGGGGGGTGAGTGTGGGGTGGGGGGGGTAAGTGTGGGGGTGGGGGGTGAGTGTGGGGGGGGGGTGAGCGTGGAAGGGGGGGGTGAGTGTGGGGGGGGGTGAGCGTGGGGGGGGGGGTGAGGGGCTCCGGAGCAGCATCGTGCGTTGGATGGTCGGCAGCGTGAGTTTTGTGTTGGGGGTGAGGGGGGGGGGGTTGAGGTGCTCCGGAGCAGCATCGTGCTGTGGATGTATGGGTGAGGGGGGTGGGGTAGTTTTGGGTGTGCTCCGGGGATGTTCGGGTGAGGGGGGGGTGTGATGGGGCATTGTGCGTTGTATATTCAGCAGCGTGCGTTTGCTGTTCGTGTGAGGGGGGGGGTGATGGAGCATCGTGCGTTGTATGTTTGGGTGAGGGGGGTTTGGTGATGGGCTGCAGTAGCGGGAGAGCTGTGGCGTGCGTTCGTAGGTTGGGGGGGGGTGGTGGTGGAGGGGGGTGCATGAGGTTGGGGGGGGTGGTGGTGGAGGGGGGTGCATGAGGTTGGGGGGGGGGGTGGTGGTGGAGGGGGGTGTTTGTAAGAGGCAGTGTTGCGCTACAGGCGGTGAGGGGTTTTGTGGATTGAGAGGTCGCCCCAGAGCAGTGTTGTCAGTGAGGGGTGGGACAGTGGGGTGAGGGGTGGGACAGTGTGGCAGTGGTGTTGGCCGAAGGCCAATGAGAGTCAGTGAGGGGTGGGACATTGTGGTGAGGGGTGGGACAGTGTTGAGGTGGAGTGACAGGCCAAAGGTGCAATGCAATTGGCCCTAGGGACACAGGGCACTGCAGACAAACATACAGACATTTCAGAAATATATGGACAATAAGGTAGAAAAAATCATACCATGCCTAGAGAACAAAGTCAGTCTCTGTGTCCAAACAGGTGATTCTCAGAGTCAAAACCAGTAAAGCATGCTATAGTATAAGCATGTAATCACTCGTAATGCTGTAATGAGTGTGCTGGAATATGACTGCTGGGTAAACACCAAACACTAAGTTACTCTGACTGATGTGATTGAGTCACTCTCTCTAAAACACTAGCAAACAACAGTATGCAACCATAAAGTATGGAGAGAAAAAAGTCTGGTAACCAAATAATGAAAGAAGATTTGCACAAGGTCAGTCATATCTACGTGAGTCCCAAGATAAGGGAGGAGGTGTCCTGTCTCTGGCTTCCCACTCCTACGCGTTTCGACTTGCGTCTGTGAGGATTCGGGGGTCACGACGGCCGCGGCGTGACCTCGCCTCACCTCATGTCGCGGCTGCTACTACGGGCGCCCCCCTCGCCGGTCCCGTCCGGTCTCCGTGGTTGGGGGACTCCCTCCTCGTCCCCGACGGGCAGTCGCTGATCCGCAGGCGGCTGGAGCTATGGCGGCTGCTGCTGTGCATGGGCGTGCGCCCTCCCTCGTTACAGAGCGCGCACCGGATCTTGTTAATTTATTTCACTGCTCCTGCAGTGAGGCCCCGCCCCCAACTCACACACAGCCTACAATCAGGCTCTAAGACTGCTCACCTGCATTCTTCTTTAGGCAGCCTATCCAGGACAGCTCCATACACTCCTCCAGGTCTGCCCCCTCTTCCTATTCACCAGCCGCACTACAGGCATACCCCGCTTTAAGTACACTCACTTTAAGTACACTCGCGAGTAAGTACATATCGCCCAATAGGCAAACGGCAGCTCACGCATGCGCCTGTCAGCACGTCCTGAACAGCAATACCGGCTCCCTACCTGTACCGAAGCTGTGCGCAAGCAGGGAGACTATAGAGCCTCTTACAAATGCGTTATTTACATCAGTTATGCATGTATATATAACGATTGCAGCACAGTACATGCATCGATAAGTGGGAAAAGGTACTGCTTCACTTTAAGTACATTTTCGCTTTACATACATGTTCCGGTCCCATTGCGTACGTTAATGCGGGGTATGCCTGTATATAATGCCTGTCCTGGGATTCCCACATCGCTCGACATAGTCTCCACTTGCGGATGTCTACTCTGGCACTTTCTCTCTTCATTCACTCAGGTCACGACTTGGCTTGGCGGACGTCAACCTCTGGCTCTCGACCCCTGCTTGGACACCGACCTTCCGGAATTCTCCAATCACTGACCTTGGCTAACGGCAACGACTACTGCTCTTCTTTTCCGGAACCGGCAAGTATTGCTAAAGCTAACACCACCCGGCCTGGCACCTCAGTATAAGGGACGGGTCTGGTCTGCGGGCAGCACCGGCGTAACAGCGTCTTCCCTGAGGAAGACCCCCAGACCCCTGTGGAAACCACCCGAGGGCCTCAGACACCTGTGGGGCTGACCCGGGGACCCCCAGACACCCGCGGGCCCACCCATGGACCACATTTGGGGCCCACGGTGACCCGCGGGGACCATCTGGAGGCCCACGGCGCCTGGCGGGGACCACTTGGAGGCCTCCAGACCCTGTAGTACTGGTACACTGTGGGGCCTGCGGAAACCCGTCGGGACCACCGGAGACTCCCGTAGGTCTGTGGTATTAACCCTGTATGTCAAATAATAAATCATGTTTTATGGGGGGGGCACAGGGGGTGGGTTATGTATTGTTTATTAAATACAGTAATGTTTATTGTGGGGCTGTTCTGTGTATTGTTTTTCTTGTGGTTAGGCCTCCCGAGTGGGTAGTGGGTGAGGGTGGTTAGGCCTCTCGGGTGGGTAGGGGGGAGGGTGTTTAGGCCTCCCGGTGAGTGGGGGGGAGGGTGGGTTAACCCCTTAATTACTATAGCGGTTCCTTAGCCATGTGTCCTCCCCTCCCCCAGCCATACGGTAAGGCGTGCTACGATCCTCCGGCTCTTCACCCGCCCCTGCAGTCGCCATGTGCGAGGGGGTGGATTGAGTTTCTGTTGCTAATGCAAACAAGCAGTGAGTCACTGCAGAAGAGTGACTGATTTGTGCGGGGATTAATGTTGAATAATAATTTTACCACCATGAAATAAAGTGTGGTTGAGTAATTTGTTGCTGTATATCACATGGTCAATGGGGCATCGCAGGGGGATTGATGTATTAACTACTTTTGACTAACAATTTGCCATCATAAAACAAAACCTGAAAAAGTTCCATTTATGACAACTCTGTTGTCTATCCTTCAATCAGTTTTTCAATCCAGGTGCAAATATTTTTACAGAGTCCAATTTGCTTTATTTTGTACACTAACTTCTTGTGTGGAACCGTATCAAAAGCCTTTTCAAAATCTAAGTAGACCACATCAACTGCATTACACTGGTCTAAATTCCTACTTACCTCCTCAAAGAAACTAATAAGGTTTGTTTGGTACGACCTATCCTTCATAAATTAACGCTGACTATTACTAATAAATTTGTTTTCCAGTAACTTCCCCACAATTGATGTCAGGTTTACAGGTCTGCATAGTTGTATAGTGAACCTGGACATTCACAAATCCGGCGCTTAGAGATATATTGGGAAGCTGAACAGCATCACATAGTATGTCATGAAGAGGGGGGGGGGTAACCGAGTTATGGGCTAGCCTCCACATACGTCAAGCGTGAGAAAGCAAATGTCTTTTAGATAATAAGCTTGCATGCAATTGTGCATCAGGTCATAGAACTCACGGTTAACAGGAGGGCCCGGCGGTATCCCCACAGAGTCTGAAAACTCATCTGATCTTCCTCACCACGATCCAGCTGCGACTGCTCCGTCACAATGGGTGATGGGAACTGGGTGTAGTCTGTGTCCGGCTGTCGTCCTTCAACCTGGCGTGCTACCGATGGCGTCTAGCGTAGCTATTGTGCTCCTCCCAAGGGAGAAAAGATCGATGCACCGCCGGAAGAACTTGTGCAGAGGCTGAGAGATGTGACTGTAAAAAAACTTTATTGCGGCATGGCAGTGGAGCTCTGGCGGATCCTCTGACGAGTTTCAGCCACGGGGGCCTTTGTCAAAGAGTGATCCGCCAGTGACAAAAGAGTCCTGATATAGTGAGCCAAATCAGCACACATGTAGAACAACGAAGCACAGGTGCATTGAGTGACTCATCTAGCACAGGAAACACACACATAACAGTACAAATCAACACATAATGTTAAAACCGGTCTCAAACATATACAGAATTAAGTACATTAAACGTGTATCAAAAATGTCAATGAGACCAACAAATAAACAATAAACATAATAAAAAGTATCTAGAGCTACCAAACCAATGCTGGACATAAAATAATTAATGAAACATATACATATCTGGATGAGATGTACAAAACGTGAATAAATAAACTTGGGTAATCAAATCACTACAATTGAATAAATATATGCATATAGAACGAATTGTGGGGAGAAAGTGTTGGAAAAAATCTAATACTATTAATAAAAATAACAATAATGTGTAATAGAACGTGTAATGTAATGTGATATATAATGGTATCTCAATAATATGGAGAAGTATCAATCATACAGAAAGTGTTTCAATTCCCATTCTATATTGAGTCCCTTAGGACAGAGAGTATCTAATGAGAAGATCCAGTACATCTCTTGTTTGTTAAGGGAATTTTGTCTATCACCACCTCTGATATGAATAGGTATGTGCTCTAAGCCAAAGTAGTGAAAGTTGTCAATGCTTCCTTGTGGACACTCCGTAAAGTGTCTAGAGACTGGATGTGTGGTGTCTTTTTTGATGATGAGTCTGACATGCTCTGAAATTCTAAGGTGAAAAGATCTAATAGTTCTACCAACATATTTTTTATGGCAACCACAAGAGATGACATATACAACAAAGCTGGTGTTGCAATTGATAAATGATCTGATTTTATATCTACCCTTAGGAGAGTTGGTGTGTATACTTTTTGTTGGCTTTGCAAAACGGCAACATCTGCAAAAGCCACATTTGAAGAATCCTTTAGGTATAGTGGATGGAGGTTTATGATGATGTGATTGAAAAAGACTCCTAGACAATGAGGAAGCCAAAGTGTCCGCCTTCTTAAAGGCAAATCTTGGACCCTATTTAGTGACTTGATTTAGATCTGAATCTAATTTTAATATGTCCCAATGTTTGGATACAATTTTGCGAATATGATATGCCTGTTTGTTGAATTTAGTAATGAACAAAGGGCTGTCCTTGAAAACATTCACTTTTCGTTTTTTATATTTAACAAGGTCAGTCCTGTCCATGGAGCGAGCATTGAGGAATGCTTCTTGGATATCATCTTGGGAATAGCCTCTAGCTGAGAATCTAGAGGACAATTCTTTAGAATGTTGAAGAAAAGAATCATTATTAGAACATATCCTCCTATATCGCAAAAATTGTGCTTTGGGGATCCCACGAAGTAGAGATTTAGGATGGCAGCTCCTAGCATGCAAGAAGGAGTTTCTGGAGTGAGGTTTTTTATAAATGTCTGTTTGAATTGTCTTATCTGGGTCAACATGGAGTGTCACGTCAAGAAAATGAATGGAGATTGGATCAGTTTCTAACTGTATATATTTCATATGTTTCATTAATTATATTATGTCCAACATTGGTTTGGTAGCTCTAGATACTTTTTATTATGTTTATTGTTTATCTGTTGATCTCATTGACATTTTTGATATACACGTTTAATGTACTTAATTCTGTATATGTTTGAGACCGGTTTTAACATTATGTGTTGATTTGTACTGTTATGTGTGTGTTTCCTGTGCTAGATGAGTCACTCAATGCACCTGTGCTTCGTTGTTCTACAGGTGTGCTGATTTGGCTCAATGTATCAGGACTCTTTTGTCACTGGCGGATCACTCTTTGACAAAGGCCCCCGTGGCTGAAACGCGTCAGAGGATCCGCCAGAGCTCCACTGCCATGCCGCAAAAAAGTTTTTTACAGTCACATCTCTCAGCCTCTGCACAAGTTCTTCCGGCGGTGCATCGATCTTTTCTCCCTTGGGAGGAGCACCATAGGTTTACAGGTCTGTAATTCCCCGGTTGTGATCTAGCGCTCTTTTTAAATATAGGCACCACGTCTGCTTTACGCCAATCTTGTGGTACTGAGCCTGTGGAAATGGAGTCCTTGAATATTAAATGTAATGGTTTGGTTATTACTGAACTTAACTCCTTAAGAACTCTTGGATGTATGCCATCGGGGCCAGGTGCCTTTTTTACTTTAATTTTATCAAGCAGCCTATGAACTTCTTCCTCAGTTAACCAATTTTTAGGTTATGTATTCCTCCTGTGGCACAACTCTTGCAATTGATTCTTCCCTGGTAAATACAGAGGCAAACAATGGGTTTAATACCTCTGCTTTTTCCTTATCTCCAATAATCTGCCTGCCCATCTCACACTGAAAGGGTCCTATATTTTCTTTACTATTTTTTTTGTTATTAAGGTACGTAAATAACTTTTTAGGGTTGATATTACTTTCTATATTATGCAATACTTTTTTCATTATCCATTTTGCTAATTTGATTGCCCTTTTCCAACTTTTGTTACATTCCATATAATTCTCATATGATGCCTCTGTCCCTTCTGACTTTAAGGGGCTTATTCACTAAACTTCGATAAGTGCATTAATGCACGTTAAGTGCCTTTTTAGAGCGATATTGCATGTGCAGCTATTCACAAAGCTTCGATAACATGGCAATATCTCTCTAAAACGGCTTTTTACCGAGCTATAACACTCTGGCTATAACAAGTAGTGCTGTGGCTGAAAAAATTCCCAAATTTGCATTTTTTGCCAACAACTGCTATTCACTAAAATCTGATATGCATATCATACAAAAAAACTCGCATTCTTTTCTCGCAATCTAAAGGGTGGCTCTTTAGAGCTCTTTGAGTGTCAAATGGTACACCCCCAATCCAATAGGTTGGTGTACCATGTGACAGCTTCCATTTTTTTTAAGGATGTGACGTCATCTTAAAAGGCCAGCTAATTTGGTAGCATATTCTTACCTCCTTTTAAGATGTCACTTCAGCAAAAACAAAATGGAAGCCATCACATGTTATACCCACCAATGGATTGGTAGATATACCATGTGATGGCTTTCCTTTTTTGGAGTGATGTGACATCATCAAAAAGGGAGGGAAAATAGCCAATCACGTATCATGCCTCCTCCCTTTTTGATGACATCACACCACACCAAAAAAGGAAAGGCACCACATGGTATACCCACCAATCCGATTGGTAGATATACCATGTGATGGCTTCCATTTTTTTTCCTGAAGTGACGCCATCTTCAAGGGACGGAAGAATATATTACCTTTTTGTTTTTATTTAATTGTAATGTTTTGTATTTTTATGTGGTTTTTTTTTTAGGTTGCCCACAGTCAGAAACAATGGCTTTATTGTCAAATGCTTGTTTTTATTTAATAAATGTGTTGTGTTTTATTTTGTGGCTCTTTATTTTTAGCTTGCCCATTCATTGCCATTGTGCCATTGTGGCAATCCATGCCCATAGGCAGGGTTTACCACAGTGACATTCAATGGGTAGAGGGGTTGTGGGGTAGGTGGCCCAGGAAGGGTGGTTAGGCCTGCCGGGTGGGTAGCAGGGGAGGGGGGTTAACCTATTAATTACTATAGCATGTAGTACCCACGAAGGTGATGAAGGGGTTAGTGACCAGTAGTTAGTTTTTTTGTTGTAATGTATCCTGCCCACGGAGGACACAGCTGTGTCCTGCCCACAGAAGACTCAGAGGACACGGAGGAAGATGAGGACGGCCTTCATCCTGCCAGGGGTAAGTCCAAATTTTATTTACTTGATGCTGGCTGGGTACTGTTTTATTTTTAATGGGCAAATGTGCTATTATCCTGATAATAGGAATTTTGCCCATTATTGTACTGTATGTGTTGGGGGGGGGAGGGGAAGGTTTGGGGTGGATGGCGGGGGGCTAGGGGAATTAGGGTTTTGTATTTTAATGTTTATTGGGGGTAGAGGGGGTGGGTGAATGGGGATACTTGGTCCAGGGTGGGTGGTTAGGCCTACCGGGTGGGTAGCGGGACGGGTTAACCCCTTCATTAACATAGCGGTTACCACCGCAATGGTAATGAAGGTGTTAACTCCTCCCACATCCATCCTGGTAGGTCTAACCACCAACCCTGGGACAAGTATCCACATTCACCCACCCCCTCAACCTCCAGTAAACCAGGTACTGTGGCTTAACCCCTTCATTGCCTTAACGGCTAGTCGCTACGGTAATGAAGCTATTATAATGTTAATTTTAATAACAGAGTGTTGAAGCAGGGGGTCTCCTGAGCTGAACCGCATTCATTTCAGCCCCGGGGACCCCCTGCTTCCCCAGTTACAGGCCTCGGTATTAGGTGCCGGTATCTCCCTGCATTGTTTAAATCTCGAACTAAGGGGAGGGGAAAGGGGACTAGGGGAAGGGGAGGGAAACCCTCGCTACTGCTAGGTGGGGTGGTGAAGGTGCTACAACCTGGGGTGGTATAACGAGAAAACAAGAGGAGAACAGAACCCCAATTGAGAGCACTCAAACACTCTAAGATCACAGGTAAAACAGTGGAGACTGGTGTGTCAATGTACATGGAGTGGAATTAAATTAAAAAACTTTATTGGGAGTAATACTTAAATAAAATAGAACGCTAGAGAGTCCAAAAATATGAGACTCAGAAATGAGCCAAAAAGGCAGCAAAATATTAAAATGCAGCCGGATACAAGGCATAAAACATGCCAAATGTGCTGCCCTCCTAGGAGAGATGGTGGTCCCAGTATAAAGCTGGGTGGATGTAGCAGCTATATATATCTCCTACAGTACCTACATGTAGAGGTAAATATGGAAAAACCACTGTAGGGATGTATGTAAGGCTGGTGCTAATAGTGGTTACCTAGTGTTTTAATTTACTTCCACTTCTCACGTACATTGACACACCAGTCTCCCCTGTTGTACCTGTGATGTTAGAGTGTTTGAGTGCTCTCCATTGGGGTTCTGTTCTCCTCTTAAATCTCCCACGTTACGTGACTGGGACATTTAAACACACAGGCGATACTGGGACTCCATGCCGGGGCCTGTAACTCGGGAAGCAGAGGGTCCCCGAGGCTGAAATTAATGTGGTTCAGCTTCGGAGACACCCTGCTTCAATACTATGTTATTAAAATTAACATTAAAACTGTGTGATCGCCTGTAAGAGCTGTGCAGAGAGATGCAGCTCTCTACGTGCTGCTCTTCCATGCTGCAGTTTAAGCAAAAACAAGTAGTGCAATAAGTATTGGGGGGGGGGAAAAAACACACACAAAGTAGTGCGATGTAGCATTTGTTTACCGTACTATAAAAAAATTGTGATTTTTCTTAGTGAATACTATTTTGACACACATTTCTTATAGTGTGGTAAGAAACAGCAAACCCGCTCTGCAATGCCCTGAACTTATCGAAGTTTAGTGAATAGGCCCCTTAGAATGTAAATGCCTGCCTCTTCTTTTCCATTTCCTCCCCTACCTGTTTATTTAGCCACATTGGTTTAGACTTGTTTCTTTTATATTTATTACCCAAGGGTGTAGACTGATAAGTGTGTTTTTCTAACAATGTTTTAAAGACTGCCCATTTTTTCCCCTGCAAAAACATAATCCCAATTTAATCTTTGTAGTGTAGTTAGGGTGACCAGGTGTAACGTTTTAGCTGGGACAGTCCCGGTTTTTTAATGGCTTTCCCGGTTTTTTAATGGCTTTCCCGGTTTTTTTAATTGCTGTCCCGGCTGCCCCACATTTTTTTAAATGTCCCGGTTTTTGGTGGCTGTTCCGGATTTGGCCATCAGAGCATGGGGGCAGCAGAGAGCACAGAATGTAGACAGAGAGGAGAGCAGGTGGAGAGTGGAGGCCGGTCTGACAGCAGAAGGTGGGGGCGGGGTTAGTGTCAGCGGAGCCTCAGCAGTGAGAGCCGGAAGTGAGGTCATGCTGCCAGTCAAGATGGCTTCCCCCCCCCATGCTCCAGAGTGAAAGGTAGGACACAGAGAGAGAGAGAGAGAGTGTGTGTCTGTGTGTCTGTGTGTCTGTGTGTCACTGGCTCTGTGTGTGTGTGTGTGTGGGGGGGGGGGGGGGGGGTCAGTGGCTCTGTGGCTCTGTGTGTGTGTGTGGGGGGGGGGTCAGTGGCTCTGTGTGTGTGTGTGGGGGTCAGTGGCTCTGTGTGTGTGTGTGTGTGTGGGTCAGTGGCTCTGTGTGTGTGGGTCAGTGGCTCTCTGTGTGTGTGTGTGTGTGTGTGTGTGTGTGTGTCAGTGGCTCTGTGTGTGTTTGGGGGGGTCAGTGGCTCTGTGTGTGTGGGGGGGTGGGTCAGTGGCTCTGTGTGTGTGTGTGTGGGGGGGTGGTCAGTGGCTCTGTGTGTGTGGGTCAGTGGCTTTGTGTGTGTGTGGGGGGGGGGGTCAGTGGCTCTGTGTGTGTGGGTCAGTGGCTCTGTGTGTGTGTGGGGGGGGGGGTCAGTGGCTCTGTGTGTGTGTGGCTCTGTGGCTCTGTGTGGGTCAGTGGCTCTGTGTGTGTGTGTGTGTGTGTGTGTGTGTGTGTGTGTGTGTGTCAGTCGCTCTGTGTGTGTGTGTGGGTCAGTGGCTCTGTGTGTGTGTGGGTCTGTGGCCCCGTGGGTGTGTGGGTCAGTGGCCCCGTGGGTGTGTGGGTCAGTGGCCCCGTGGGTGTGTGGGTCAGTGGTCCCGTGGGTGTGTGGGTCCGTGGCCCCGTGGGTGTGTGGGTCAGTGGCCCCCGTGGGTGTGTGGGTCAGTGGCCCCCGTGGGTGTGTGGATCAGTGGCCCCCGTGGGTGTGTGGATCAGTGGCCCCCGTGGGTGTGTGGGTCAGTGGCCCCGTGGGTGTGTGGGTCAGTGGCCCCGTGGGTGTGTGGGTCAGTGGCCCCCGTGGGTGTGTGGGTCAGTGGCCCCAGTGGGTGTGTGGATCAGTGGCCCCCGTGGATGTGTGGATCAGTGGCCCCCGTGGGTGTGTGGGTCAGTGGCCCCGTGGGTGTGTGGGTCAGTGGCCCCGTGGGTGTGTGGGTCAGTGGCCCCGTGGATGTGTGGGTCAGTGGCCTCGTGGGTGTGTGGGTCAGTGGCCCCGTGGGTGTGTGGGTCAGTGGCCCCGTGGGTGTGTGGGTCAGTGACCCCGTGGGTGTGTGGGTCAGTGGCCCCCGTGGGTGTGTGGGTCAGTGGCCCCGTGGGTGTGTGGGTCAGTGGCCCCGTGGGTGTGTGGATCAGTGGCCCCGTGCGTGTGGGTGTTAGTGGCCTTGTGGATGTGTGGGTCAGTGGCCTCGTGGGTGTGTGGGTCAGTGGCCCCGTGGGTGTGTGGGTCAGTGGCTCTGTGTGTGTGGGTCAGTGGCTCTGTGTGTGTGTGGGTCAGTGGCTCTGTGTGTGTGGGGGGGGTCAGTGGCTCTGTGTGTGTGTGGGGGGGTCAGTGGCTCTGTGTGTGTGGGGGGGGGGGGTCAGTGGCTCTGTGTGTGTGTGTGTGTGTGTCAGTGGCTCTGTGTGTGTGTGTGGGTCAGTGGCTCTGTGTGTGTGGGTCAGTGGCTCTGTGTGTGTGGGTCAGTGGCTCTGTGTGTGTGGGTCAGTGGCTCTGTGTGTGGGTCAGTGGCTCTGTGTGTGTGGGTCAATAGCTCTGTGTGTGTGTGGGTCAGTGGCCCCCGTGGGTGTGTGGGTCAGTGGCCCCGTGGGTGTGTGGGTCAGTGGCCCCGTGGGTGTGTGGGTCTGTGGCCCCGTGGGTGTGTGGGTCAGTGGTCCCGTGGGTGTGTGGGTCAGTGGCCCCGTGGGTGTGTGGGTCAGTGGCTCTGTGTGTGTGGGTCAGTGGCTCTGTGTGTGTGGGTCAGTGGCTCTGTGTGTGTGGGTCAGTGGCTCTGTGTGTGGGTCAGTGGCTCTGTGTGTGTGGGTCAATAGCTCTGTGTGTGTGTGGGTCAGTGGCCCCCGTGGGTGTGTGGGTCAGTGGCCCCGTGGGTGTGTGGGTCAGTGGCCCCGTGGGTGTGTGGGTCAGTGGCTCTGTGTGTGTGGGTCAGTGGCTCTGTGTGTGTGGGTCAGTGGCTCTGTGTGTGTGGGTCAGTGGCTCTGTGTGTGTGGGTCAGTGGCTCTGTGTGTGTGGGTCAATAGCTCTGTGTGTGTGTGGGTCAGTGGCCCCGTGGGTGTGTGGGTCAGTGGCCCCCGTGGGTGTGTGGGTCAGTGGCCCCCGTGGGTGTGTGGGTCAGTGGCCCCGTGGGTGTGTGGGTCAGTGGCCCCGTGGGTGTGTGGATCAGTGGCCCCGTGCGTGTGGGTGTTAGTGGCCTTGTGGATGTGTGGGTCAGTGGCCTCGTGGGTGTGTGGGTCAGTGGCCCCGTGTGTGTGTGGGTCAGTGGCTCTGTGTGTGTGTGGGTCAGTGGCTCTGTGTGTGTGTGGGGGGGTCAGTGGCTCTGTGTGTGTGTGGGGGGGTCAGTGGCTCTGTGTGTGTGTGTGGGGGGGGGGGAGGGTCAGTGGCTCTGTGTGTGTGGGTCAGTGGCTCTGTGTGTGTGTGGGTCTGTGGCCCCGTGGGTGTGTGGGTCTGTGGCCCCGTGGGTGTGTGGGTCTGTGGCCCCGTGGGTGTGTGGGTCAGTGGGTGTGTGGGTCAGTGGCCCCGTGGGTGTGTGGGTCAGTGGCCTCGTGGGTGTGTGGGTCAGTGGCCCCGTGGGTGTGTGGGTCAGTGGCCCCGTGGGTGTGTGGGTCAGTGGCTCTGTGTGTGTGGGTCAGTGGCTCTGTGTGTGTGGGTCAGTGGCTCTGTGTGTGTGGGTCAGTGGCTCTGTGTGTGTGGGTCAATAGCTCTGTGTGTGTGTGGGTCAGTGGCCCCCGTGGGTGTGTGGGTCAGTGGCCCCCGTGGGTGTGTGGATCAGTGGCCCCCGTGGGTGTATGGGTCAGTGGCCCCCGTGGGTGTGTGGGTCAGTGGCCCCGTGGGTGTGTGGGTCAGTGGCCCCGTGGGTGTGTGGGTCTGTGGCCCCGTGGGTGGGTGGGTCAGTGGTCCCGTGGGTGTGTGGGTCAGTGGCCCCGTGGGTGTGTGGGTCAGTGACCCCGTGGGTGTGTGGGTCTGTGGCCCCGTGGGTGTGTGGGTCTGTGGCCCCGTGGGTGTGTGGGTTAGTAGCCCCTGTGGGTGTGTGGGTCAGTGGCCCCCGTGGGTGTGTGGGTCAGTGGCCCCGTGGATGTGTGGGTCAGTGGCTCTGTGTGTGTGGGTCAGTGGCTCTGTGTGTGTGGGTCAGTGGCTCTGTGTGTGTGGGTCAGTGGCTCTGTGTGTGAGTCAGTGGCCCCGTGGGTGTGTGGGTCAGTGGCCTTGTGGGTGTGTGGGTCAGTGGCCCCGTGGGTGTGTGGGTCAGTGGCCCCATGGGTGTGTGGGTCAGTGGCTCTGTGTGTGTGGGTCAATAGCTCTGTGTGTGTGGGTCAGTGGCCCCGTGGGTGTGTGGGTCAGTGGCCCCCGTGGGTGTGTGGGTCAGTGGCCCCCGTGGGTGTGTGGGTCAGTGGCCCCGTGGGTGTGTGGGTCAGTGGCCCCGTGGGTGTGTGGATCAGTGGCCCCGTGCGTGTGGGTGTTAGTGGCCTTGTGGATGTGTGGGTCAGTGGCCTCGTGGGTGTGTGGGTCAGTGGCCCCGTGTGTGTGTGGGTCAGTGGCTCTGTGTGTGTGTGGGTCAGTGGCTCTGTGTGTGTGTGGGGGGGTCAGTGGCTCTGTGTGTGTGTGGGGGGGTCAGTGGCTCTGTGTGTGTGTGTGGGGGGGGAGGGTCAGTGGCTCTGTGTGTGTGGGTCAGTGGCTCTGTGTGTGTGTGGGGGGGGGGGTCAGTGGCTCTGTGTGTGTGTGGCTCTGTGGCTCTGTGTGGGTCAGTGGTTCTGTGTGTGTGTGTGTGTGTGTGTGTGTGTGTGTGTGTGTGTGTGTGTGTGTGTGTGTGTGTGTGTGTGTGTGTGTGTGTGTGTGTGTGTTATCTGCATCTACATAAATTGTTATTTCCCCGTGTCAAAACTTTTCCCATTCCATAGAGAGGGAGGCGGGAGAGGCAGTGAGCAGTATCCTACCCCCCTTGCATCTCCCCCCCCCCCTTTTTCTTTCTTTTCCTTTCCTGACCCCAAATCTGCACCCTGCGCTCGCTCAGCCTTATGCCACGCAGTCCCACCTAGCAACATATATATGGAGACTGCAGTACACCGAAAGCACTCAGCCATGTAACCTTCAGTGGCTCTGTGTGTGTGTGTGGGTCAGTGGCTCTGTGTGTGTGTGGGTCTGTGGCCCCGTGGGTGTGTGGGTCTGTGGCCCCGTGGGTGTGTGGGTCAGTGGCCCTGTGGGTGTGTGGGTCAGTGGTCCCGTGGGTGTGTGGGTCAGTGGCCCCGTGGGTGTGTGGGTCAGTGGCTCTGTGTGTGTGGGTCAGTGGCTCTGTGTGTGTGGGTCAGTGGCTCTGTGTGTGTGGGTCAGTGGCTCTGTGTGTGTGGGTCAATAGCTCTGTGTGTGTGTGGGTCAGTGGCCCCAGTGGGTGTGTGGGTCAGTGGCCCCGTGGGTGTGTGGGTCAGTGGCTCTGTGTGTGTGGGTCAGTGGCTCTGTGTGTGTGGGTCAGTGGCTCTGTGTGTGTGGGTCAGTGGCTCTGTGTGTGAGTCAGTGGCCCCGTGGGTGTGTGGGTCAGTGGCCTTGTGGGTGTGTGGGTCAGTGGCCCCGTGGGTGTGTGGGTCAGTGGCTCTGTGTGTGTGGGTCAGTGGCTCTGTGTGTGTGAGTCAGTGGCTCTGTGTGTGTGGGTCAATAGCTCTGTGTGTGTGTGGGTCAGTGGCCCCCGTGGGTGTGTGGGTCAGTGGCCCCCATGGGTGTGTGGGTCAGTGGCCCCGTGGGTGTGTGGGTCAGTGGCTCTGTGTGTGTGGGTCAGTGGCTCTGTGTGTGTGGGTCAGTGGCCCCGTGGGTGTGTGGGTCAGTGGCCCCCGTGGGTGTGTGGGTCAGTGGCCCCCGTGGGTGTGTGGGTCAGTGGCCCCGTGGGTGTGTGGGTCAGTGGCCCCGTGGGTGTGTGGATCAGTGGCCCCGTGCGTGTGGGTGTTAGTGGCCTTGTGGATGTGTGGGTCAGTGGCCTCGTGGGTGTGTGGGTCAGTGGCCCCGTGTGTGTGTGGGTCAGTGGCTCTGTGTGTGTGTGGGTCAGTGGCTCTGTGTGTGTGTGGGGGGGTCAGTGGCTCTGTGTGTGTGTGGGGGGGTCAGTGGCTCTGTGTGTGTGTGTGGGGGGGAGGGTCAGTGGCTCTGTGTGTGTGGGTCAGTGGCTCTGTGTGTGTGTGGGGGGGGGGGTCAGTGGCTCTGTGTGTGTGTGGCTCTGTGGCTCTGTGTGGGTCAGTGGTTCTGTGTGTGTGTGTGTGTGTGTGTGTGTGTGTGTGTGTGTGTGTGTGTGTGTGTGTGTGTGTGTGTGTGTGTGTGTGTTATCTGCATCTACATAAATTGTTATTGCCCCGTGTCAAAACTTTTCCCATTCCATAGAGAGGGAGGCGGGAGAGGCAGTGAGCAGTATCCTACCCCCCTTGCATCTCCCCCCCCCCCTTTTTCTTTCTTTTCCTTTCCTGACCCCAAATCTGCACCCTGCGCTCGCTCAGCCTTATGCCACGCAGTCCCACCTAGCAACATATATATGGAGACTGCAGTACACCGAAAGCACTCAGCCATGTAACCTTCAGTGGCTCTGTGTGTGTGTGTGGGTCAGTGGCTCTGTGTGTGTGTGGGTCTGTGGCCCCGTGGGTGTGTGGGTCTGTGGCCCCGTGGGTGTGTGGGTCAGTGGCCCTGTGGGTGTGTGGGTCAGTGGTCCCGTGGGTGTGTGGGTCAGTGGCCCCGTGGGTGTGTGGGTCAGTGGCTCTGTGTGTGTGGGTCAGTGGCTCTGTGTGTGTGGGTCAGTGGCTCTGTGTGTGTGGGTCAGTGGCTCTGTGTGTGTGGGTCAATAGCTCTGTGTGTGTGTGGGTCAGTGGCCCCAGTGGGTGTGTGGGTCAGTGGCCCCGTGGGTGTGTGGGTCAGTGGCTCTGTGTGTGTGGGTCAGTGGCTCTGTGTGTGTGGGTCAGTGGCTCTGTGTGTGTGGGTCAGTGGCTCTGTGTGTGAGTCAGTGGCCCGTGGGTGTGTGGGTCAGTGGCCTTGTGGGTGTGTGGGTCAGTGGCCCCGTGGGTGTGTGGGTCAGTGGCTCTGTGTGTGTGGGTCAGTGGCTCTGTGTGTGTGAGTCAGTGGCTCTGTGTGTGTGGGTCAATAGCTCTGTGTGTGTGTGGGTCAGTGGCCCCCGTGGGTGTGTGGGTCAGTGGCCCCCATGGGTGTGTGGGTCAGTGGCCCCGTGGGTGTGTGGGTCAGTGGCTCTGTGTGTGTGGGTCAGTGGCTCTGTGTGTGTGGGTCAGTGGCCCCGTGGGTGTGTGGGTCAGTGGCCCCGTGGGTGTGTGGGTCAGTGGCTCTGTGGGTGTGTGGGTCAGTGGCTCTGTGTGTGTGGGTCAGTGGCTCTGTGTGTGTGGGTCAGTGGCTCTGTGTGTGTGGGTCAGTGGCCCCGTGGGTGGGTGTGGGTCAGTGGCCCCGTGGGTGGGTGTGGGTCAGTGGCCCCGTGGGTGGGTGTGGGTCAGTGGCCCCGTGGGTGTGGGTCAGTGGCCCCGTGGGTGTGTGGGTCAGTGGCCCTGTGGGTGTGGGTCAGTGGCCCCCGTGGGTGTGTGGGTCAGTGGCCCCATGGGTGTGTGGGTCAGTGGCTCTGTGTGTGTGGGTCAGTGGCTCTGTGTGTGTGGGTCAGTGGCTCTGTGTGTGTGTGGGTCAGTGGCTCTGTGTGTGTGGCTCCGTGGCTCTGTGTGTGTGGCGCCGTGGCTCTGTGTGTGTGGCTCCGTGGCTCTGTGTGTGTGGGTCAGTGGCTCTGTGTGTGTGGGTCAGTGGCTCTGTGTGTGTGGGTCAGTGGCTCTGTGTGTGTGGGTCAGTGGCTCCGTGTGTGTGGGTGTGTGTGTGTGTGTATGTGTGTCAGTGGCTCTGTGTGTGTGGGTCAGTGGCTCTGTGTGTGTGGGTGTGTGGGTCAGTGGCTTCGTGTGTGGGTCAGTGGGTGTGGGTCAGTGGCTCTGTGTGGAGATAACATTTTTTTAGATCTATTTATTATTTATTTATCTTGCCTTTGGCTGTATCCTCCCCTCCAAATTCCATTAACATGGCCACGCGACGTCATGTAATGCACATTGCCATAACAACGAGCCGCTCCGTGACGTCACACGGCATCATGTTGACATGACAACAAGACGCATTATGGCGCCGAGGCATCACGTGATGCGACATTGTGCTGGCAACATGTCACGCCTGACGTCAGTGTCTTGTTGTCATGGCAACGGGGTGCGCCATGTGATGTAATTTGTTTTATAAATAATTTTTTAATGTGTCCTGGTTTTTCATTTTGAAAATCTGGTCACCCTAAGTGTAGTCCTCAATTTATTAAAATCTGACTTTCTAAAGTGTAAAGTCTTTGTTGAATACAAGTAATATGGTTTATGATAATGTATTTAAAATGGGACCATATTATGATCACTGTTTCTCAAATGTTCCCAGACTTGAATATTTGTTATTACTTCTACATTGTTTGATTAAAAAATCCAGTTTTGATGCCTTCTCAATTTGCAAAAGTATTTTGTTTCCTCAATCTCACAGATATTTTGTGGTTTATAGTATATCCCTACAAACATTTTCTTTGTAATTTTACTTTCCCTGCTTATTTCTATCCACAAAGTCTCTACATTTTCATCATTCCCATTATAAACATCTTTCCTTATAATAGGTTTAACATATAAACATACTCCACCTCCTCTTCTACTTGCTTGATGCATCCGAAAAAGGGCAATAACCCTCTAAATTAACTTCCCACTTATGAGTTTCATCCCACCATGTTTCAGTAATGCCTATACTATCATATTGCTCTCTTGTAGCTATTAATTCAAGCTCCCCCATTTTACCTGTCAGGCTTCTTGCATTAACAAGCATATATTTAAGTTTTTTTTCAGTCTGTACTATTATCTTATTTAATATGGGTGTCTCCTTGCTTGCCCCGATTCTACCTCTATGACCCTTTGCTATTTCTCCATTCCTATCTATTCAATTTCGTTCATTATCTGTTTCTTGTCCCTCCCCCGTCCATCCTAGTTTCAAATCTCCCCCAACCTTTTTAATGTTCTCCCCCCCCCCCCCCCCAGCACAGAAGATCCCTCTTCATTGAGGTGCAATCCATCAATACCATAAAGATAGCACCTCTCTAAAAAGGAATCCTACACCGCTTTCTTAGCCATGCATAAACCTCCCTAATCTCCAACTATCTCCCTAGGGTAGTGTGACGATAGTGAGGGTTTGGCCCGGGATTAACGGGGTTACTCCCCAAGGGCCCCCCTCTAACCTCGCCAGGGAGACAAGGGGTTAACTGGGCTGAGGTCCAGAAATGTGATTTAACCCTTGTTATAACATGAAAATGCTTATTCCCTTGTGTAAAATGTATTGTTGCTGGGTCAGTGTCTGCATAACCCACCCACTGGGATTTAAGGGGTTAATCTTATATGCAGTGCTGAATAAACAGTTACCTGAAAACTGGTAATTTGGTAACGGAGTAAGCCAGGACCCTGAGCCTTGGGGGTACAGCCTCCGGGTCACCCCCCAAGTACACACATATTAAAAATATAACTTTGTCATAAAGAGGGACATATATTTTTGATAAAGTGACTTTCTGCAGTTTTTAAAAGGTACAGGCCAACTGCTGTGACTCATGAATCTATTCACGTTTGATATGCAAGCTTCCTCTCTGGAAATGCATATCAAAAGAGAGGTCTGGGCTAGGTGTGATACATAGTAATCAAGAAAGTGATTACCTAATTGCTATGCAAGACCCAGGAAGCAATGAAGAGGATGTTTTTGTAAACGTGGTAACTCACACTTACACACCAAGGTTTCCTGCAGGAGGGAACATGACAAATGTCCTCACTGCTTCAAAAGGTTTTATTGATGGGGCCAGGGTGGGGCTACCCCAAGCAGGATATCTGAATGGGTGTCCTTATTAAATATAAGAATATTATGAGATGTCCTTGGCTGAAAAGGCTAAGAATTACATATGTGTATCCGTGGCAGTTAGCCGATCTTTTGAGTCTAAACATTGTATATTTAACCGCTAGTAAATGCCAGATATTAATATCTCTATTAATTTTCATATTACACTGTAATGTTGGGTCTCTCTGCGAGCGTCAGGTGGGACGGGATGTATTAATAGGTCTCCTCTGCTTGTAGGTATTACGGAACGGGAGTTAGGCAATGATTTGCAGTAAATATGAAATTTTGGTTGCGTTCTGAGGAACCCCTGTTGTGATGAGCAGGAAAGGCTAGAATTTACAAGCCTGGTCATCAAAGACCAAATTGCTAATTGTTTATGCTTGGCCTAGGGACCAAGGGAAGTGGATGTTTTTGTAAATGTGGTAATTCACACTTCAATGGAAGCCAAAAGAGCTTCAAAGACTTTTTGCTAGCCGTCGCGGCACCTAGGGTTAACGAGATGAGTTTGACATAGTATATAAGTCAAAGCCACCCTTTACCCAAGTTGTTTATGTTCTTCATTGTCTTGATGCCTGCATGCAAAGGCTTGATGTCCTGCATGTATTGCTGTGATGTCAACTGAAATCTGGGAGAAGTGGCCAAGTCTGTGTCCTGATGGCCTTCTGTCCTAATCTTTAAGTAAGTGTCTATATTTTGTTGTTATTTGTATAATCTGCTGTGTTCACCTTTATCAAGGAATAAATTATATTTATCATATCTAAGTCTCGTCCCAGTTCAAACCCAGGTATATATATATTTATATATAGTTTTGGTGTAAATTACAACCTGTCACAAGCTACTGTGACAGGTAGTGCATGGCACTGGTAGTATTTCACAAAATACTACCTTGGAGGTACCAATTTGTAACAAGACCGCCGGGTCAGTCCTAGCCACTCCCAACAATCTGTCTACCCGATCTGCAATGTGCTGAACTCGAGCACCCGGGAAACAACAAACTGTTCAGTTTATGTGGTCATGGCAACAGATTGCCCTATCTACCTTCCTAATAATGGAGTCCCCTAGTACCACAATCTTTCTTGGTCTCTGAGTATCCCAAGTCACCTCTGTGCTGGAGGAACCAGTCTCCCCCAACCTTAACATTCCTGCACTGACACTCCCAATATCTTCACTCAATATGGCAAATCAGAACTAGCCTGCCTCTTCCTCTTCCCCCTGCTTCCCCTTCTGTTACCCAGCTACCTATCTGTTCCTCACTCACAGCACCACCATCTGCACCACTAGTCCCAGCCAGGGCCTGCTCAGTGAGCACTAAACTCCTTTCAAGATTGTCAATGTCCTTCAATATTGCAAGTTTCCTCTTTGGATCAGCAATCTGAGACTCTACAGAGACCAGTAGCTCACACTTCTCACAGCATTACGCTCCCTGGAACAACTGCTCCACGTGCACATACATGTGGCAAGATATGCACTTGAGTGGCATTCTCAATCCTGCTCATTATTGCAACTATGGCGTTTTAAGTACTAACAATTAACTATACTTCACTATACTACACCTTGTTTCACCACTTCCTTGTTCCAACTCCTTCTGATTCTAACTCCACACGTAATACAAACAGCACATTAAATTAAACAGTAATCCAGTCACACAGATCATAATTCGTTACAAGCAGGGATGCCACCACTCCGGGTTTCACCCGGAGACTACGGGTTTTGGCCACATATCTCTGGGTTTACCTAGTATACCTCCGGGTGGCGGCGGGCCGTGTCTCCTGGAATCCTCCCAGCATCTCCCCCTGCTGCTACTACCAATATGGCTGTGCGGTATCAAATGGCGCCACATTGCCATGCCAACGGGAATGCTACGTGACATAACAGCATCACGTGATGCCCATTGCCTTGGGGCTACGTGATTTCACAACGTCATGCGTCGGCGCGTTGCCATGACACTGTGATGCCTTGACGCCACAAGGCGTTCCAGTTGTCATGCCAACTTGACCCCGCACAGTCATATTAATGGGAGATACTGGGGGAGATGTCCGGAGGATGCCAGGAGACACCTCTGAAGGTAAGATTTACAGTTTTAAAAAAAATTATCCGGGTTGGCCTTAGGTAGAAGGTGGCAACCCTGGTTACAAACCTCTGTTTTAAAGCTGCAGTTCAAGCAATATCCTACATGTGTTTTTTTAATAAATCTGTGTTTTTTTTTAATAAATCAGTTCTGTACTATGATAAAAATACTTGTAGCATTTAGAAAAAAAATTAAAGACATTTTAATGTATTCTAATGGAACAAGCATTTTTGTTTCTATAGCAACCATTTACAAAGTCACATTCCCTTCCTTTTCTGAGACAGGCTCTGGTACTTGAGTCCTGCTCTCTCTCTAGCAGTGCACTAATTGTATCTAGTGCCTGCCTGGTCACATGATCTTCCACACAGAACTTTGCATCTTGGGTAGTCTTCTACAGCCCTAACAGTGATTTAAAGAACCCCGTGCCGAATCTTCAGCGATCAATTACAGGAGAATGGATCGATCGGCAGCTTAGCTAATCACTTGTCAGTAAGCAGATTGTATTGATGCACATTTTGAATGGGGGGGAACATTATTATTTATTTATTTTTTAAACGTCAGCTTGAACTGCAGCTTTAAAGAGGGACACACACCAACCAGGTGTGTTCTGTTAGCAATTATACTAACCACACCCACTGCAGGCTCAATCAGGCAGGAGAGAGGAAAGAAATAAAAGGTTAGTTACAGACTTTCAATTACCACACCTAGATACATTTTGTATTTGTTTGCTCTTGTTTGTTCTAATTTGGTATGTTGCTCTGTTTATGTCATTTATACCCCTCTGTTCCTCCATTGTACCAAGCTGCAGAATATGTTGGGGATTATAAAATAAACAGTAATAATATGATATGGCTCTTCACTGTGTTGCTGACTGAAGGTAGCACTGATCTGTTTCCTGTGGTTACAGCGCCCTCTGTTGTCTGGCACTGGCTGCTGCAGGTGACAATGTGCAGAAGATGGGTAACAGATCGTCTATCTGCCCCACCCAGTGATGCCCCAGCAGGCTCAGGGATTGAGATTTATTTTTTTATTTATAACATCTTATATCCAACACAAAATATATAGATGAGTTCCATCTCGGGGAAGGGGTTTAAATAGAACAATCTTCTGCAGATCTGAATTAATGAACTGTCGGGACCTGGGAGGGAGCACGCGATGCTCTGAGGAGAGCTGGGAGGGGACACGCAATGCTCCGTTGGGAGGGGGACAAGCGATGATCTGCAGGAAGCTTGGAGGGAACACGTGATGATCTGCGTGGGCATTCCTGTCACTGGGGCCACACGGTTGGCATTTCTTTCAGTGTGCGTGGTCTCATAGTGTGCAGAGTCACGCAGTGGGTATGTCACTCAGGACCCCACAGTCACTGATGACAATTTTCTTGCTGGTTTTGCCGCTGTTTGATCCGTAACTTTCCATCTTCTTCACGACCTCCATCCCCTCGACCACATTACCAAACACAACGTGCTTCCCGTTTAACCTGGGGGCGGGGGGGAGAGAGAGGAGACGGGGGAGACAAGGAAAGGAGGGGGAGAAAGGAGAGATGGGGGAGACAGGGGAGTAAAAAAGGAAGAAGAAGAAGGGTGAGAGAGGAGGAGAAAAGAGAAGGAAGTGGAGAGAGGGTAGGCGAGAGAGGAGGAAGTGAAAGGAGAAGAGTCGGGGAGAGAGAAGATGGGGGTGGGAGAGGAGGGAGAAAGAAAAGAGGAGGGGAGACCAGAGAAGGGGAAGGGAAGATAGAGGAAAGGTGCGAGAGAGGAGGGAGATGGGACGAGAAAGGAAAGAGGAGGGGAAAATAGAAGAGAGGGGAGAGAGGAAGAAGAAATGGGCGAGAGACAAAAGTGGGTGAAGGTAGATAAATAGAGGAGAGGGGGAAGAGAGACAAGGGGTAGAGAGTAGAGGGGATGAGAGAAAATAGTTGGGGAGAGAAAGGAGAGGGAAAAGGGGAATAGAAGAGAAAGGTAGAGGTGGAGGAGTGCATGAAGAGTAGAGGGGGATAGGGAAGGCGGAATACAGAGAAGAAGAGGGGGGAAAGAGGAGGAAGATAAAGGGGAGATAGAGGGAAGAGACAGGTGCAGGGGAAAGGAGAGAGATTATAGAGGGAGTGGGGAGAGAGGATAAAGGAAAGAGAGGGAGGGGTGAGTGCTAGTATAATAAATGATAAAAACAGTGAGAGTGAAAGCAGACAAAAAGAATTATAGGGAGAAGGGGAACATATTCGACCTCAATACTATGGCACCTTCATAGTGTAAGGGGTTCAAACCTCACAGCCATATCACTATAGTTACCCCACCTACCTGTGTCCCCCTTTGTGCTGCCTGTGTCCCTGTGCTCCACCCCATGCCCTCATCTAACGGCCTCCCTCTCCTGCTCCTCCTATATTCTCCCCATGCCCTCCAGTACTCGCCCTATACCTTCCATGCGTCCCCATGTACTCCATTATACTCTCCCCATTTATCCCAGTGCTTCTATAGTCTCCCCATGTCCCTGCATGCTCCCCCTATACTCTCCCTGCATCCCATGTGTTCCCCCAATATTCTCCACCCCCCCCCGTGCTCCTCCAATATTCTGCCCATCCCTCCCTGTGCTCCAACTAACCTTTTCCTTTGCCTCCTTGCACCCCCCCCCCTCCTTTGTGCTCCTTGTATTCTTCCCTGTGTCCCCCACATCCCCTCACCAGTCTGCCTTGATGGTGGAGATGAAGAACTGGGAACCGTTGCTGTTGGGGCCGGCGTTAGCCATTGATAGGACCCCTGGAGAGCTGTGCTTTAGGGTGAAGTTCTCATCCTCAAACTTAGAGCCGAAGATAGACTTGCCCCCTGTCCCGTTGTGATTGGTGAAGTCACCACCCTGCGGGGGGAGAGTGAAAAGAGGGTAGGAGAGGAGAACAGATGTGAGAAGGGAGGAAGTTGGAGATGGAGAGAAGTAGGGGGAAGAGGGGGAGGGAGAGTGGTGGGGAGGGTAGAAAAGCGTTGGCACCTGTGAGGTGACCTCATGCTCACCTGACACATGAAGCTGGGGATGATACGGTGGAAGCTGCAGCCTTTGTACCCATAACCAACCTCCCCTGTACAAAGCTTCAGGAAGTTCTCTGCAGAGCAGGGGGGTGGAGGGAGATAATTGAGAGAGGGAGTAGAGAGAGGAGGGGTGAGAAACAAAGAGAAAAATAAAGGGATGGGGAGGAAGGAGATAAGGAGTCAGGTGAAAAGAGAGATTAAGAGGGAGTCATGCAGTGGGCGTAACTACATTTTTTTTGTCCCCCCTGCAAAAATCCTGAAAGGGCCCCCATAACAAACGCTGCAAAATAAATGTAGGGTCCCCATGTTACTGGCTTTGCTAGCACCTCCACTCTCACACACCTTGCTCTTAGCCCCCCCTCTTATACTCAATGTCCAACCTCTAATCCTCACACTCACTCCCCTGACAGTACCCCTCTCTCCCCCCACCCATGTCTTACTCTTCATACCTCTCTCCCACCTCTCCCTGCCCACTTATTCACTCTCCCCCACACAACCCAGCTCCTCACTCAATTCCCCACCAGGCACATACTCTCAAGCACGCTCACACTCGCACACAATTCCCCCAAACACCCACTCAATTCCTCACAGACACACTCGATTCCCCAACACACACACTCAACCCACTCACACCCATACACACCCTCAATCACAACACACAGAGAAATGCAATCACAACACACTACTACTGACTCAATCACAACACACACAGCCACAACACACACATACACACTCTCAATCACAACAGACCCACCCACATGCAAACAACACACACTGTTTCACCAGGGGTGTAATACCAAGCATACAAACTTAATATTCCCACACACTCGCACACACACTCAATTTCCCCCACACACAAACTCTCAATCACACACTCTCAATCACACACTCACACCTCCCTCCCCACACACACAGTGGGTTTAGCGGCACAGTAGTTACGCCACTGGAGTCACGTGTGTATTCTGTTCATGGGAAAGAGAGAATTCAGGGCGATCCAAAACCGTGACACACCTGCCGTTTTAGGGACCACGTCAAACCGGAGCTGGAGTGAGATAAGAGTGGAGATCAGACACAGAACCTGCATGTACCCTCCTCTCACTATATGCAGGAACATACACATTTACAGGACTACTATAATCTTTTATTGCAGTAACCCAGGTCCTGAGTATCTTATTGCCCTGTATCAACATGTTGCAATAAACCAGTTCCTGAGTGCCTTATCCCCTGTAGCATAATATACTATGTATTTCAGAATGTTTGTGTGTGTCTCAAAATGTACGCCCAAACTTTGACCTAGAATAGTGGTTTTCAACCTTTTTTTGGTTAAGCAACCCTAGAATTAGATAGTAAAATTCTGGGGGACCCCAACCGTCTCTCCCCCTCCCCCCCCCCCCCCCACAATCTCTCCTCGTCTCTTTTCTCCCCCCCTTCCTCGTCTCTCTTTTCTCCCCCCCCCCTTCCTCGACTCTCTTTTCTCCTCCCCCCCTTACCCACCTCTCTTTTCTCCCCCCCCCCCTTCCCCATCTCTCTTTCCCCCCCCCCCTTCCCCATCTCTCTTTCTCCCTCCCCCCCATACACATTGTAGGTTTTTTTTTTTGTTGTAAGAGCTGCCGGCGCACCAGGGAGAAATCCCTGCAATGAGAACAGCAGAGAGAGCGCGCACCCATCTCTCTTATCTTGGGACCTGCGGTGCTGCGCCGATCCGAAGCTCCCTCCTCCTGTCTGCCAGAAGTTGAATGCGACTTCTGGCACCGACAGGAGCAGGGAGAGGACAGGTCACTGCGGCATGAGGTGCCGCCAGGCCTGGGACCAGCTGGGAGTGTTGTCCCAGTTCCCCCCCCCCACCCGGTGGCCCCAGATCTAGAACAACCAAACTTTTAAGTGTGGCCAGGTCTCCCTCTGGGCTCCTCTGCCCCCCCTACCTCCGCTGCGGCGGTGCGTCTGGCGGCCATTGAGGAGCTTGACGCATGCGCAGGAGAAGCGCCAAGCGGAGGCCAATAGGGAAAGGTTCATAGACAGGGACTACATGTCCCATGAGCCTCTGTGATGGAGATCTGGTGGATAAGCTTAGCCAATGGCGCGGTCGGATTTTCCTGCTCTCTGAAAGGATATATTTGGCGCGTCTGCACCACGCCAGTCGGAGCTTGGACAAGGAAGGGGTAGGTTGTTTGTGCAGGTGTCTGTGGTACCTGCACTAGGCCCCAACTCCCCTTTCAGCTTGTGGTTGTTGCAGGGACAGGCCCAATAGATATGGGCACTGCCCCTATAGTACCAGCGATAGAGACCAAGATAGGACGCGGCTGCATCCTGGCCTCAGGTGGTCTGGGACCAGACCCCTGCTACTTCAGAGACTATCAAAGGTGGTACAATCCATGCGGGAGCCCTACATTCTTCATGTAGACTCAAGTCTCAATGGTCTAAGTGCAGTCCTGCACTAAAAGTATCCAACCGGCCTCTGACCAGTGGCCAATGTCAGCCGCAGTCTGACTCCCAGCGAGCAAAATTATCTGGTACATAAGCTGGAGTTTCTCGCTCTCAAGTGAGCAATCGTGGACAAGCTCCATGACTACCTATACGGTGTAGTCTTCAAGGTACGAACGGACAACAAGGGAAGTAAACAAAAGTATACCCCTTTACAAAGCATTAGTAAGACCACACCTTGAATATGGAGTACAATTTTGGGCACCAATCCTAAGAAAAGACATTATGGAACTAGAGAGAGTGCAGAGAAGAGCCACCAAATTAATAGGGGATGGACAATCAAATTTATGAGGAAAGACTAGCTAAATTAGATTTATTTACATTAGAAAAGAGGCATCTAAGAGGGGATATGATAACTATATACAAATATATTCGGGGACAATACAAGGAGCTTTCAAAAGAACTATTCATCCCAAGGGCAGTACAAAGGACTCGGGGGCATCGCTTAAGGTTGGAGGAAAGGAGATTTCACCAGCAACAAAGGAAAGGGTTCTTTACAGTAAGGGCAGTTAAAATGTGGAATTCATTACCTATGGAGACTGTGATGGCAGATACAATAGATTTGTTCAAAAAAAGGTTGGACATCTTTTTAGATAGGAAAGGTATACAGGGATATACCAATTAAGTAAACATGGGAAGGATATTGATCCAGGGATTAATACGATTGCCAATTCTTGGAGTCAGGAAGGAATTTATTTTTCCCCTTATGAGATATCATTGGATGATATGACTCTGGGGTTTTTAGTTTGCCTTCCTCTGGATCAATAAGTAAGTATAGATATAGGATAAAGTATCTGTTGTCTAAATTTAGCATAGATTGAACTTGATAGACGTTTGTCTTTTTTCAACCTCATCTACTATGTAACTATGTAACCTACATATTAACGTTCGCCAAACTGGATGCCACCGGCCACAGATGGCTGGTGGCTCTATCAAATTATAAGTTCACCTTGAAGTACAAACAAGGACCCCTGAACATCGGGGCTGATGCCTTGTCCTGAAGACTGGGATTAAAGACCACTCTGGACGATGACCACTGGAAGGAGATCCCTGGACCAGGGATGCGAGCTATGTGCAACACTGCAGCTATCGTGGGAAATGAAGTGGCCTTCTCCGAACTGAGGGTCGCGGATTCCATGGGATGCCAATCCAAGACCATCCCCTCCACTTACTGTGCTCCGGAAGGAATGAACATCACTTCGGACAAAATCATCACATGGAAGAATATGGTACAATATCAGATACGGGACCCCGTGGCTGGCATTATACGTCAGGCCGTCCAGAAAAACAAGCCTGCAATTCTGAAACGTGCCCCCAGCGACATGGTCGCCATCCTCATGCGAGAAGCGGACAAATTCGAGATTGACACTGGTCTACTCTATCGGGTGGTACAATACCACAACCACCCGGATAGACGACAACTGGTCCTGCCCAGGAACCTACAACATACGGTCCTGAAAGCTCTGCATGACGACCATGGCCATCTCGAGGTAGAAAAGACCTTCGGACTGTTGCGTGACCGGTTCTTCTGGCCACGGATGAGAGAGGCAGTTCAACAACACTGCCGCCGATGCACACCCTGTATTCAGTGCAAGACCCTTCCTACCAGAGCGGCACCAAAGGCTCATCTGAAGAGCCCGTGCCCCATGGATTTGGTGTGCATGGATTTTCTGTGCATTGAACCCTGATGCCCGAGGCATCGGCAACGTGTTGGTCATCACGGACCATTATACACGATATGCTCAAGCCTTCCCCACCAAAAACCAGAAGGCCATCACGGTGGCAAAGATACTGTGGGAGCGATACTTCGTACATTATGGCCTGCCTAACCGCCTTAACTCAGATCAAGGCAGGGACTTTGAGAGTAAACTCATCCGGGAGTTACTTAAGCTCCTCAACATCACGAAGTCCCAAACAACCCTGTACCACCCAGAGGGAGACGCCTTGCCGGAGAGATTTAACAGGACCCTGTTAGACATGCTCGGTACCCTGAAAGGCTCTCAGAAAACAGAGTGGAGCAAGCATGTGGAGACCCAGGTACATGCGTACAACTGTACCCACCACGAGTCCACAGGATTCTCCCCATACTTCCTTATGTTTGGGCGAGAAGCCAGGCTGTCGGTGGATGTGCGTCTGAGGGTATCAACCGATGGGGTACCCAATACGACGCACTTCCGATACGTGCAAAGGCTCCAGGAAGGTCTACAACAGGCTTACCAATTAGCTGAGAAAGCGTCCGCTCACCTGAATACCAATAATAAGAGGCAATATGACCACAAGGTCAGGCACGGGGAAATTCGCCCTGGAGATGCTGCGCTTCTCCGCAACCTTGGAATTCCCGGGAAACACAAATTAGCTGACCGTTGGCGTAACGGTGTATTTGAGGTTGAGTCGCCGATGCAGGGCCTTTCGATCTACCGCATAAAAGACGCGGATGGCCAGGTAAGTGTCTGGCACTGTAACCACCATCTCCCTATCCCGCAGGTGGAAGACGACGAGCACGAGCTACCGACTACACCTCTGGACGGTGAGCCGGAAGAACCGGGAAGCAACGATAACACCCTCAAAGAGACCACTAACAATCATACGGACAGTGAAGAAACCGTCCACCAAACAGTAGAGGATCCAATGGAGGGACCCTCTCAAAGGGGACCCCAAAATCACTGAGCACCTCCTGGGGGAGTTACGGGTAAAGGGCCCCGACGAACAACGCCTACTAGGGTGGCTCCAATGAGCCAACCTCTGGATTCTAGAAGCCCGTGCTTCATACCGCACAGAGACAATTCAGAGACATTTATACCCTCAATGGGAGAGGCTGAGTCTCAGGACTATGCTTATTGCTCCCCAGAGGGAGTAGATAAAGAACCGCTCAGACAGAGCCAAAGAATTAGGCATCCTCCCAATCGGATGACCTACGATTATATTGGGGCACCCCACTGTGAGGCTCAGCAGTGGTCCCGCAGGAAGATTAAGTCCGTCATTGCGATATTCACAGAGATATACAATTTAATGTAGAGCATTGCAATGTGATAAGTTATACTCGGGAAACTGCATTTTTATTATATAATTTTTTTATTGTTAGGTGTTACGTTGTTCCTAAGCGTGGACGTTGGGTCTTTTCACCAGGGGGAGAATGTAGCAAGGTCTGCCCCATGGCTCCTCTGCCCCCCTACCTCCGCTGCGGCAGTGGGTGATGGGAATGTTGTGGGGGTGCATGAGTGTCAGCCGCCACGTGCACGCGCATCGGTGAGTGCGGGGAGAGACCCGAGGCAGTGCCGGTGTTCCGGAGTGGCGATCGGGTAGTGGAGGCTTCAAGTGCAGGGAGCTGCCATTTTGCGCATGCGCAGATATGCCCTGAGTGCGGCGGCCATTGAGGAGCTTCACGCATGTGCAGGAGAAGTGCCAGGCGGGGCCAATAGGGAAAGGGTCATAGACAGGGACTACATGTCCCATGAGCCTCTCTGATGGAGATCAAATGGCTAAACTTAGCCAATCGCGGCCGGATTCCCCTGCTCCCTGAAAAGATACATTTGGCAAGTCTGCACCACGTCAGTCGGAGCTGGGACAAGGAAGGGGTAGGTTGTGTGTGCAGGTGTCTGTAGCACCTGTACTAGGCCAGATACCCACAATTAGGCCCCAGCTAGGCCCCGACTTTCCTTTCAGCTTGTGGTTGCTGCAGGGACAGGCCCAGTAGATAAGGACACTGGCCCTGTAGTACCAGTGATAGAGACCAAGCCAGGAAGCGGTTGCATCCTGGCCTCAGGTGGTCTGGGACCAGACCCCTGTTACTTCAGAGACTATCAAAGGTGGTACAATCCACGCAGGACCCACCGTAGAGGCGGAGGCATCGCGGTTCACCACTCTGGATCCGTGGATCCCATCCTACAGCTGCAGCGTACCTGGCTGTGGAACCACCCGGCAGATACCTCAACACAACAAGTGCACCAACGTACACCTCAGTTCTAGTGGGCAGCGCTGAACTACACATTTGGGTTGGTTGGGTGCCCAAGGGCCCCTTATGTGTGAGGACTATATCATTGGAGTGTGGACACAGTGTTGGGGCACGGTGAGGAGTTGCGGCCCTGCGAGGCCTGAGTGGTTCTACATTAACATTAGATATATGTGTACAGTAAACTGGTTATATTATACAATTGTGTATTCATTATTCATTATTGTCCTGCAAAGGGTTATCCCACAATGTGAGGATCCTGCGCAGGTGGAGGCGCTGTCAACCAACGGAACAGGTACACCTCAGGCTCCCAGCAGCGGAGGCTCAGACCTCCTGTGAGCCCCATATAGCCACCATATCTCCCAGGGGGTGGGGGAAGGTGCGCTACATAAGTATTACTTTATGTATCAAAATAAGGTGGACAGTGTAACGCATAGCTCACCCCAAACGAGGCGCGACCGCAGGGCTGAGGTAGGGATTGATATAGAACGCCGACCACAACCACTAGAGTGTAGGATAGTCTTGCAAGCCGGGTCAGGGTTATAGAGGACAGCATAAACATGGTACTTGCCGGGTCTAGGAGTGGAGAGTAGCGGATCGTTGGGGTACGTAGCCGGAGTTAGGATTGGAGAGAGCAGAGTCGTCGTATCCAAAGCCAGGGTCAGTGCAGGAGAGAGCAGAGTCGTCGTATCCAAAGCTAGGGTCAGTGCAGGAGAGTATCGCAAAGTCCGAGGTATTAGGCAGGGTCAGGCAGCAAGGAAAGAGACAGACAGGCTAGGTGCAGTGAGGTTCAGCGTCACAAACAGAAGTTATGCTCGGCAAGGAATGAGAGTTCAGACAGCATATTTAAAGGACCTCCCACCAATGGGAGGCATCCAGGAAGCAGAAGTGCCCTCCTTGATAGGCTGCTGGATCGCGCAGGTGCGTCCCATTACACAGCCGATTGGGACAGAGGTGGAGCTTTCAGAGAATGCGCGTGCGCCGCACATAACCCGCGAATCACGCCAGCGACCTGGTCGCGCGCCGTCAGTGCACGCCACGACACCCGCGTCAGTACGAGGGCGGAGACCAGAGGCGGGAGCTGCGGAGACAGAGGAGGAGCGCGGGGTACTGTTGTGCCACCTAGCTCTGGACCCAGGAATCGAGGCCAAAGAGCGGAAGAAAAGCATGTAGCAGAGAGAGGTGAGGCTGTGTCCTCTGTTTATTTGTTCTGTTTGGCCTGGTGTGTGTATGTATATATATTTGTACTTGTACTGTTTTGTGTGTCTACTTGTACTGGTGTGTGTGTGTGTATTTGTACTTGTGCTGGTGTGTGTCTGTGTGTCTTTTCCGGCTGTCCTGTGGGGGTGATAATGGCAGGGAGGGGGGAGAGAGAGGATGAGGAGAGAGGTTGACGGGGGGGAGAGAGAGAATGAAGGGAGAGGGGATGAGAGAGGATGAAGGAGGGGGGATGAGAGAGGACGAGGGGGTGGGAGGGTGAGAGGATGAGGAGGGGTGCAGTATTGCTCGCCATGGGCCTGTATGACTGCAGGTCAGTTATTTATAAATGATCTGACCATTACATCATTTGTTCTAAATTTCACTCCAAGCATGCACCAATTTGCACTATTTCATATTCTATTTCCTATAAAAAAAAATCCTCTGAAGGGTGCTCCCTGCCAAGACCCCTCCCCAGATTTTTTACGAAACAGAATATAAATTGGTGAATACTTGGAGTGAAATTTGGAAAAAATTACGTAACAGTCAAGTCCTTTATAAATAACATTCTTCCCCCCACCAACGATTCTCGCGCGCGTCGCACCTTTCACCATTTTGTCTAGTATTTTTGGACAAGCCACCTGGCAACCAAAAATGTGATGGGAGGGAGAGAGATGAAGGTGGGGGGGGGGGAGATAGAGAAGGGATGTATGGGGGTAAGGAGAAAGGAAAGGGAGAAGGTGGGAGGGAGGCCTGTGCGAAGCTGGGCTTTATGACTAGTCTAGAGTACTGCAACCCAGGCAAAGCCATGTATTTTAGTTCCTGGGTGCCTTATTGCACCTTTAACATACTGTTACAATAAACCAGTTCCTGTGTAACTTAGTGCTTCTCTAACATCATATTGCAATAAACAAGCTCATGAGTGCTTCATTACTCCTGTAACATTGTATTGCAGTAATCCCTTTCTTGAGTGCAGTATTGCCCCTGTAATAGCGTATTGTACTTCGCCAGTTACTGAGTGCTTTTTGAGAGGTGTGCCTACTGTGTTTGCATTAGGAGGGGGTGAGCGTGTCTCCCTAGTGTGAGGTGTGCGTGTATATGACACATTGTGTCAGTCTGCGTGTCACTGGCTGTGCTATCATTTGTAGGGTATCTCCTCACATCCTGCAGTTCTACACCCAGCTCCCACGCAAAGTGATATCACCAGCAGCTCCTTCTATTGGCTGCTTCCAAACAGCATCTGGAGACAGAGATAATTACTGCAGTCTGCTGGGAGACCGCTCCAGAGCAGGCAGAGAGACACTCACACTGTAGTGTGCAGAGGCAGCTCCAGAGCAGGCAGAGAGACTCACACTGTAGTGTGCAGAGAGACCGCTGCAGAGCAGACACAGACACATATGTGTGTAACATACGTGTGCTGTTTGTGTATGAAACACACACTTGTGCATTATACATACAGAATTCACTCCAGTGCACAACTGTACATTCGATATATACAAAGCATGTGCATTGCACACATCTACAACAGGAATCCTCCTTTGTAAATTAACATGTTGCGCTGTACAGCAATATTCGAGTATCTCTTTCCTCCTCCAGGCACACACAACTCCTGCCCCCCCCCCCCCCCCAATGACAAGAGTATTTAACCCCATCACTGCCCTAGGTGTCCGCACCGCTCACCAATGCCCTTGGGCAGCGAAGGGGTGAGATGCAGCCTGGAAGAGCAGGATGTTAGTTAAGGGGGGGGGGGGATAGAGTCAGGGAGCTGTGTGGGGGCTTATTGTGGCTCCAGTATAGCTGCAAGGGGATTAGGGTTAGATTTGGGGAATTAATTCCCTCTGTCCCTGTATTTAATAAACCACTAGCTGCTCCAAGAGCTTAGTATACAATGACTGTTTGTCAGAACCCTCCCTTATACCCCCTGCCTGCGTATGTCAGACCAATCCCCTATATCCACTCATTCCCTCCAACTGTACCTATTTTATATGTCCTGTACCTATTAAACCCAGCTGCACCGATTCCTGCCCATGTATGAGTGCGCTTCACTGCCTGTCCCCTTTTAGTTAAAGCTAGTTACAGCAGCTTGAAGATCGATGACGGATCTGTCAAATGATCAGTGTGTTATAGGTAATTCATCACTACTATTATTTTATGTATATATTAGTACATTCAAATAAATTCAGAAATACAAGTGTAAAATTATCTTTGCATGTATTTAAATCTGCGTTACTGTACGTTCACAGGTGCACACTCTCTTGTATGCTCCTGTACCCCACATTGACAGAGGAACTAAAGTGCACCTATTTCTTGTATCCAATGTTGGACAGTCAGTACCCTGCCTGCATGTCAGACCCACCACATATATCTCCTGCCTGCATATCTCACAGACTCCAGGATACCTTGTGTATAACAGATTTCCCCTATATATCCTGCCTGTGTGTAACAGATCTCTCTACATAACCCTGCCTCTGGATAGCAGAACCTGTATATATCCTGCCTACGTAGCACAGATACCCTCCTCTACAAAGATCGTTGTATACACTCTCTACAGATCCCCATATACCTTCCCTCTCCATGTCACCAGCTCCCCACATACCATCAATCCCTGGGTAGCCATATCCCTGTGTACCATCAATCCCTGGGTAACCATATCCCTGTATACCATCAATCCCCGGGTAACCATATCCCTGTATACCCTCCTTCCTTGTGTCACCAAATCCTTTTTCTTTACTTCATTTGAATTCTCCTTTAAAAAAAAACCCTTGGAAAACCCGCCCCCCACCAACCCCAATGCTCTGACCCCCCTTAAGCACCAGGAGCGTGCAACACACATTAAATCGCTATTGTCCTGCACGCCCCTCTTGTAATGAACGGGTTAAATGTTTCCCGTTAACGTACTAATTATGGAATATAAACCGTGACCTCAAACTTCCCTTAACGAGCTGCATCAATAAAGTAAAAATGGACATCTCAAACTCCAGGTCCACAGAACACCTATCATAGCACAAGCCCACATTATCAATACAAAATCCTGCTGCACAGTACTACATTTTAATTTCAATGTTAGCAGTACCACAAATATACAACCCTGCAGTTCCATTTATGATGCACTAAAGTTTTTGAAAGTTAGTTTTTTTTTTTTTTTTTTTGCAGGACATAATGCTGAATTACTTTTTCCTTAACATCCTAAAGTCGCACTAACGATTACAGCTCGTTACCTCCATAACAATCCTGCCAAGGGGTATACCGTCTGCAGTCAAGTTGAAGAACACCCTCTTGTTTTCCATGGTAAAGTTCGGAAGCAGTTGCCTGGTGGAGCCTGAAAGATGCTGAAGACTGACCAGACCTCTGCATCCCCTGCCTTATATATATTTATATATACACCCCCAGCCCGTGCTGCCAAGAGCAGCTAAGCCAGCCTCATCAGACTGAACAGAACCTCCCTGGAACGCTATAACCAGGAATATTTGATACCCATCTAACCTCCCCATACCTCCCAGATCAGTATATTCCTTCCTAATCCTCTAGGATACTTCATGGGTATCTCTAAATACTGTGTGATTAGGGAGATTGAAGAGAGGTGGGGCGGGGGGGAGGGCAGAGTACAAAATGATGAACGTGATGCTATTTCCGTAACAGCAGACACATCAATAACATACAGGTCAATCAAGTTACTTTCTGAACTGCAAACTATGTATATTTCACCCTCCATCAAAAGTGGAAAGATTCTCCATATGGTGTAATGTGGGGATTCCTCATTTTTCTATGCCTGACAAATGAGGCTAGAATAGAAGGTGATATGGTGGTCACATCCTTCAATTACATCACTGAACTATAAAGCACCATATCAAAAGCTCATGGTGAAGCAAAAACTATTTTTGCTTCCTATGTATTGGAACCTGGTGGCCCAGAGGCCGAGCTGCAGCATTTTTTTGCACTGGGGACCCCTTCAATCCCGATACAGGCAGCCAAAGTTATTTGGTTTGTCTTTTGCCCATGGAACAAAATGGGTGCCAAATCTCAGGCAATAAGAAATTGCAACACCAGTCATGGCTTTCTATTAGATGGCCATTGAAATCCCCTTTAACCAGTAAGTAATATTGGCATGTATCTTGGGAGCCAAGGGTTCGTTATAGAAGCTCTGAAGGAATACCGAGTTTCAATACTGGGAGGATAGTTTGAGGAGACTGCAGCTTTAAATTTTTGACGTATGCATGAAAGACCTCTGCTGCCTAATGGCGTGGCACAAAACATGAACAGCAGTTGCAATGAGGACACTCTTGATGGCTTTGATCCTTGTAACATACAAAAAGTCCACACAAAAAAAGATATCACCTAATGCTTAAGTACTTACATAGTTACATAGTAGATGAAGTTGAAAAAAGACATGCGTCCATCAAGTTCAAAATATGCAAAATTTAGACGGCAGATACTTTATCCTGTTCCCATACTTACAGTACATTGATCCAAAGGAAGGCAAACAAAAAACCCCAGTGAAATATCATCCAATTATATCTCATAAGGGGAAAAATGAATTCCTTCCTGACTCCAAGAATTGGCAATCGGATTAATCCCTGGATCAACATCCTTCCCGTGTATACTTATTTGGTATATCCCTGTATACCTTTCCCATCTAAAAAGATGTCCAACCTTTTTTTGAACAAATCTATTGTATCTGCCATCACAGTCTCCATGGGTAATGAATTCCACATTTTAACTGCCCTTACTGTAAAGAACCCTTTCCTTTGTTTGCTGGTGAAATTTCCTTTCCTCCAACCTTAAGGGATGGCCCCGAGTCCTTTGTACTGCCCGTGGGATGAATAGTTCTTTTGAAAGCTCCTTGTATTGTCCCTGAATATATTTGTATATAGTTATCATATCCCCTCTTAGACGCCTCTTTTCTAATGTAAATAAATCTAATTTAGCTAGCCTCTCCTCATAAGTTAGAATGTCCATCCCCTTTATTAATTTGGTGGCTCTTCTCTGCACTCTCTCTAGTTCCATAATGTCTTTTCTTAGGATTGGTGCCCAAAATTGTACTCCATATTCAAGGTGTGGTCTTACTAATGCTTTGTAAAGGGGCATAATTATGTTTACTTCCCTTCCATCCATTGCCCGTTTGATGCAAGATAAGATCTTGTTTGCCTTTGCAGCTACTGCATGACATTGGGCACTATTGCTAAGCCTCTGTCTACAAGCACTCCTAAATCCTTCTCCATCAAGGATTCCCCCAATATATCTCCATTTAATTTGTAAGTCGCCTTTTTATTCTTGCATCCCAAATGCATAACCTTACATTTATCTGTATTAAACCTCATTTGCCATTTACCTGCCCACGTTTCCAGTCTCTCCAAGTCCTTCTGAAGAGAAATTACATCCTGCTCTGATTCTATTAAGTTACACAACTTAGTATCATCAGCAAAGATGGAGACTTTGCTCTCGATCCCAACCTCAAGGTCATTAATAAACAAGTTAAAAAGCAGTGGTCCCAGTACCGATCCTTGAGGTACTCCACTCACGACTTTAGCCCAACCTGAAAAAGTTCCATTTATGACAACCCTCTGTTGTCTGTCCTTTAACCAGTTTTCAATCCAGGTGCATATATTATTACTGAGTCCAATTTTCTTTATTTTGTACACCAACCTCTTGTGTGAAACCGTATCAAAAGCCTTTGCAAAATCTAAGTAGACCACATCAAGTGCATTACCCTGGTCTAAATTCCTACTTACCTCCTCAAAGAAACAAATAACATCGTGGATAGGGAGGGTTGGGGGAGTCTTTGTCGTGTGCTGTCCTCATTCGATAGTATTTTCACAACTGGGTGTTCATGTGTAGGCTATGCAGGCTCTCGTCTAGAGCAGAGTGTAACCTGTTTCCTACCGGTATTGAGCCTATGTCAGTGGGTAGTTCTCTTATGTCATAATTGATGAATGGTTTATACCTTGGCTGTCCAATTGGGCTAGCCCGGGTTGCCAAGTTTTTTGGAATTTTCTACCTGAATCATTTAATAAAATAGTCAGTTTTTCCATTTGAAATACATACCAGATCCTATTTCTTATTTTAGAAATTTTAGGTACTTCTTCTTGTTTCCACACCGAGGTTATTTCGCATCTAATGGCGGTTGTAAGATGGCTAATTAGAGCAAGATCAGTTCTGGGGATTCCCTGGATCAGTCTATTGAGCAGGAATAACCATGGGTCAAATGGTAAGTCTAGACCCAGTATCCTTCTCAACCAGCTTATTTTCCTCCACATGGAGGCTACTTGTGGGCAAGACCAACACGTATGTAGCATTTTGGTTTGGGCTCCACATCCTTTAGGGCAGAGTGGGGAGTAACCTGGTATAAATTTGGATAACTTCTGGGGTGTGAGATACCATCTGGCGAGTACTTTGTAAGCGTTTTCCTTCAGAGCAGTGCATATTGCGCTCCAGGGCGACCAACCCAAGTATCTGGTTTCACGTTTCCTCATCTAAGACTTCAGCTAAATACTTCTGTGCCTAAGTCTCTTAATCTTGAGATTCCTGCTTTGGTCCAGGTTGAGAAATTATTATTTCTTAGCCTTTGGATAAATTCTGGGTTGTTAAAAATAGGAGTCATCAGGGAATTTTTGGATGTTAGTGCAAATTTAAATTTTGTGGCGTCCCAGATCTTTAGTGAGTTACACATGGTAGGTTGTATATAACCCAGTTTTTCTCTTGCTTTACCAGGGAGCCAGAGTAGAAGATTTAGGTTCCCCTGGATGACAGACTGAGTTTTCTATTTCAATCCATCTTTTAAGACCCGGTTCTGAGTGCCATTGGATGAATTGGCTAAATTGGGCCGCTTTGTAATATGACAGCAAACATGGCAATGCAAGACCTCCAGCCATACTTGGTCTTATCATAATCTTTTTGCTTATCCTTGGTTTTTTATAATTCCAAATAAACCTGGTAATTAGGGAGGGAGTGGCTCAGTGAGTAAAGACACTGACTAGCACTGAGTTTGAAGCAGGGGAACCTGGTTCAATTCCTGGTGTCAGCTCCTTGTGACCTTGGGCAAGTCACTTTATCTCCCTATGCTTCAGGCACCAAAAAATAGATTGTAAGCTCCACAGTGCCTGCGCCTGCGCGTAAGGACCTGTGCCTGCAAAATGTCTCTGTAAAGCACTACGTAAAACTAGCAGCTCTATACAAGAACATGCTTAAAAAAAACAAAAAGTGATTGGAGAGAGGATGTCTTTCTTTATTATTGGTATTGGCAGCGTTTGGAAAGGGTATAGAATACGTGAGAGCAAATTCATCTTAATTCAGTGTAGTTTCCCAATCCAGGAGATATTATATCCTGGTCATATCCTAATGTCCTCTCTAAGGATTTTGAGTAGGTTAGGGTAGTTCACTTGATAAAGTGATTTGGAGTGATTAGCGATATTTACTCCCAAATATTTAATACATTTGGGTTGCCATTTAAAGTTGAAGTTAATCACTATCAAATTTTCCACTTCTTTTGGGAGATTAATGTTTAGTGCTTCGGATTTGGAGTTGTTAATTTTGAAGTCTGATATTTTGTTTAAAGGTTGAAAGCATAGAGAACAAATTTGGGATCAGAGGTTTGGACAATGTGAGAATCACATCATCTGTAAACAGTGCAAACTTATGGGTTTCTTTGTCCACCTCTATCCCAGAGATATCTGGGTTACGCCTTATGTTAGCTGCTAGTGGTTCCATGCAAAGGGCAAATAGTAGGGGTGAGAGAGGGCAACCTTGTCTCGTGCCGCTTTTGATATTAAACGTATCAGACGGGAAGCCTTGGCAGATCACATTTGCCTCAGGATTTACATAAAGGCCGAAATTGCAGTCATAAATTTTTCAACGAAGCCAAAAGATCCAAAAATTGCAAACATGTAGGACCAATCTATCCGATCAAATGTTTTTTTGGCATCAAGCCCTAGTACCATAGTGGGCATCTTTTTTTTTTTTTTAGCCCAGTCTATCAAATCTATTATCCTTCTTGTATTATCTGTGGCTTGCCTACCTTGTATAAATCCCACTTGGTCTGGGTGCACCAGTGATGGGAGAATTCTACTGATTCGGTTTACTAGGATTTTAGAGTATATTTTCAGATCTGAGTTGATCAGCGAGATTGGTCTGTAGCTGGTGCAATGTGTAGGATCTTTTCCTTGCTTGTGGATTAAAGTAATGGAAACTTTAAACATGTTAGGTGGGAAAGAGGATCCTGTCAAGATTGAATTGAATACTCTCAGGAGGTGCATGGCTAGTAGATTGTCAATTTTTTTGTAGTAGAGGTTTGAGAACCCGTCGGGCCCTGGGACTTCGGAAGATTTTTAATGACAAACAGAAGTTCCTCTAGTGCAGGGGTAGGCAACCTTTGGCTCTTTCAGCACCTCCATGTGGCTCTTCTCCGTCTGCAGTTTGCCGCTCTCCAGCTGCTGCCTCGCTCCCTCACTGTGCTGCCGGTGACTGTAGGCTGGGCCCAGCAGGTGGTGGTCAAACCTCTTGTTGCTGCCAGGCATTTCCCCAGCTGCTGGTCTGCCTCCTACACTGTCCCATACCGGGCCTCTCTGTGATTACGAGCACCGGCATGAAAGGCCAGCATGGGACAGTGCAGGAGTTAATGCTTATACAGTGTATACCTATTACTGTGTGTACTGTATATGTATGTTTGTGGGGGTGTAATATTCATGCATGTGTTGCGGCTCTCTGAATATTGGACAGGTTTTTTTTTTTTTTTAAATAAAATGGCTCTTCTTCCTTGAAAGGTTGAAGACCCCTGCTCGTGTGATTTCCTTTCACTCACCTTTATTTTATGTGGAAAGAACTGAAAAGGTTAAAAAGTTGTTTAATTCATTGGAGGTTTTTTTACAATGCTGTACTTTTTGGCCGTTATATAGATCTGCGTAATATCTTTGGAATTCCTGTGCCATAGTTTTGGGGTGATCACACCTGATCCTAACTTAATTGCCTGGATATTTGTGGACGAGTGGTTATTTCTCAGTTTGGTCGCTAACATGGTCAGACTTATTAGATTTTTCATAGAATGTTCTTTTTGACCAATTGAGGGATTGTTCCGCTTGTGTTGTTTTTATTAAGCTCTACCACGGCATCTTTTAATTGTTTTAGCGTGGCTTCCATTCCATCTTTTTTGTGGGAGTTCTGTTATTTCTTTGTAGTTCTGCAGTTTTCTTGATACTAACTCTTTTCCTATGCGTTAAGCTTATTAAAAACCCTCCCGTGGGGAGACTTCCGGTGACGTCACAGCCGATGGTCTGCTAGTGAGAGAGCTCCTGGCGCCCTCACAGATAAAGCTATTAGAATAAGCTTTTCCCCCACCCCAAACCCCCCGAATTTAGACTCCAGACCAACCCCTAACACTGCTGAGATGACAGGGAAATCTCAAAAGAAAAATCAGTACCCGGTAACCAAGTTTTTCCCCCCGGCACAGCGCCTGGCTGGTATCAGCCCTGATGGGCAAGATGGCGCCGAGGGAGATCCGGAGCACGAGGCGCCAAGCGGCCGACAGAGCCCGGCTGATGAGGACCCCCCCGTTCTAAATAAAGAATTTTTTGACGCTCTCGTCACCAAAATGAGAAGAGGGGTCCAAGAAGACACCGAAAAAGCCCTCCAGACCATACGCGCCGAAATAGGAGCGCTAACGGAACGAACAGAAGACTTAGAGAGCAAAGTGGAGGGAATATCAAACGTGCAAGCTGAGACCCACGAGGAAGTCCTGAGATGCGGGGATGCGGTCCGCGACTTACAGAACAAATTAGAGGATCTTAAAAACAGGGAAAGAAGGCAGAATATCCGCCTTAAAAACATCCCTGAGGACATCACACATGAGGAACTACAACCTTACCTCCGCAGGCTCTTCCTACAGCTTGTCCCCGACTTATCAGACCATGATTTACACACTGACCGAGCTCACAGAGCCCTAGGCCCAAAGTCAGCAGACCCCAACCGTCACAGAGATGTGGTGCTTAGAATGCACGCATACTCTGCAAAGGAGCGCATCATGATGGCCGCCAGGGATCTGCGTTCAGTATCAATGGACGGCGTACAGATCCAACTATTTAATGATCTCTCCCAACTAACTATCAACAAGAGAAACGCGATGCGCCCACTCACCACCTACCTCAGAGACCAAGGGGTTAAATACCGCTGGGGGTTCCCCTTCAAATTGGTGGTGCTCCGCAATGGCCGCCATTATACAGTATCCACACCTGAGGACTCAAAGGACTTCCTAAAAGCTCTAGGGATCCCACTCCCCCCACCGAAGAACAAACGCCCCCCCACAGAGGCAGCTCCAGAGACGGCCCCCCAAGAAACCCCCCGAGCATCGGAGAGACTGGCTAGTCAACGGCCCCGGTGAACCAAGATGTCCCTGCTGCCTAGTGGGACTCAAGAACTCGCAAGTCTCCCTCACAGACACACCACACAGATCTAGAGGCCCTGGAGGATTGAAGCAGGCGCCTGCCGCCAAAATCCCCCAAGATGTGAAAGGCACCGTAGACCGTACAGGCCCTGACACAGCTACTTGCAAACCACCCCCCCCCCCCCCCCACACCCTCCCCTCCCCCCCCCCCACACCCTCCCCCCCACCCCACTCTCCCCTCTCCCGTACATCCCCCCCCCCTCCACTCACCTCTTTGCAGCTGCTCCCACAGAGTTCCAGGCACCGGCGGAAGACTCCAGTACCTGCGCCTCCCTGCAAGTCCACCAGAGGTCGCCCTCTCGCGATCTCTATGAGCAAGATAACAGCACGGGCCCCAGCGAGAGGAGGCCCGACCCCCGGGACCGGAGAACCAGGGACGCCTCTAACAGACCTCTCCTTCCAGAGACTCTTGCCGGACCCCCCCCCCTCTCTCCCCCTCCCCTCTCTCTCCCCCTCCCCACTACGGTCCCTCTCCTTCACCCCCCCCCCCCGCTTGTTAACCAGAGTAACCAACCTACTCACCCCTGTGTTCCCGCCCGAGGCCGCAGGAACCAAGGGACAACGCCCGCTAGGATCCGAGCTCCAGGGACGGGGATCAGCATCCGCGCTACTCCGTATTCTCGTTCTCCACGCCCTCGCGAGATGAGAACCCGCCACTAACCCCCAACCAGAGGAGATCCAGCTCCGAGGCCAGAGACCCAGGGACTCTCTGAACAAACTCAAGCACCCAAAGACTGCTGCGGGTGACCCCCCCCCCCCCCCACTCACAACAAGCAGGTTGTATGAACGAACGTTGGCAACCCCCCCCCCCCTTTTTTTATTTTTTTTTCTCTCAATTTCCACTCCCCCCGGTAGCAAAGAGAAATGTAACCCATTACTTCCTAAGCAAAACCATGCTAGCATTGTATAAGTCGCTCAGGCCTAGTTAAGGCACAATGTTATACTCTAAGCATGGCCCAGAGATAAGAGGGAGCTCCCCTTAGGAGTGTCCCCCCAAATAATGAAGGATGTTGTAAATAAAATGCACCCCTCCTCCCCCTTCCCCCCCCCCCCCAGCTTCCTCCCCACCCCCTCTCCCCTCCCTCCCCTCCCCCTCTCCCCCCCTTCCCCTCCCCCCCCACCTCTACTCCCCTCCTCTCCCCCCCCTCCCCTTCTCTCCCCCCCCCCTCCCCTTCTCTCCCCCCCCTCCCCCCTCCCCTCCCCATGCTGGATGTGTTTGACCAACCTGTCTCACTCCGTGTTGAGACATACTCCAATATTGACTGTATAAAGGACACCCACAAGCGGTATGCGATATCATGACTGGGGAAAAGATCTCCCCCAGAAGGCAATGTTTCAATTTTATGCTGATGTAAATATTGTGCTCCCCCCCTCTTATTCCCCCCCCTTCTCCCTCCCCCCCCCACCCCTCCCAACCTCCTCCCCCTCATCCCCCCACCTACCCCCACCCCTCCCTCCCCCCCCCCTCATCCCCCCACCTACCCTCATCCCTTCCCTCTCCCCCCAGAGCTAAGATATTAGATCTGACCAAGCTGTTTTACTCTGTAGGAATATATACGCCAATACTGAATGTATAGAAAATGATCATAAAGTTTAGGTGAAGATTCACTCTAGGGAAAAGTACTCCCCCGAGAGTAATATGTAAACCACAGGTGGACGATGTATATGTCGAGTTCCCCCCCCTCCCCTCCCCCTCTCTCCCCTCTCCCCCCCCCTCCCCCTCTCTCCCCCTCTCTCCCCCTCTCCTCCCTCTCCTATCCCTCCCCCCTCCCCCCCCACCACCTCCCCCTCCCCTCCAAATTCCACCCCCTCCCCCCCCCCTACAAATTCCCCCCCCTCCCCCTCCCCACCCCCCCTTCTCCCTCCCCACCTCCCCTTCTCCCTCCCCACCTCCCCCTCCCCACCCCCCCTTCTCCCTCCCCACCTCCCCCTCCCCCCCCACCTCCCCCTCCCCCCCCCCTACAAATTCCCCCCCCCCTCCCCCTCCCCACCCCCCCTTCTCCCTCCCCACCTCCCCTTCTCCCTCCCCACCTCCCCTTCTCCCTCCCCACCCCCCCTTCTCCCTCCCCACCTCCCCCTCCCCCCCCTCCCCTTCTCCCTCCCCACCTCCCCCTCCCCCCTCCCCCCCTCCCCCCTCTCCCCCTCTCCCTCCCCACCTCCCCCTCCCCCCTCCCCCCCTCCCCCCTCTCCCCCCTCTCTCTCCCTCCTCCCCCCCCTCTCTCTCCTCCCACCCCCCCCTCTCCCCCCCCCCACCCCCTACCCCCCCTCACCCCCTACCCCCCCTCACCCCCCTCATCCCCCCACCTACCCTCACCCCTCTCCTCTCAGCCCCAGGGCGAAGCTACTATGTCTGACCAACCTGTCTCAATATGTATGAATATAAGTGCCAATACTGATTGTATAGACAATGACCATAAAGTTTAGGCGGAGATTCAATCTAGGAAAAGTACTTCCCCCGAGAGCAATGTGTAAACCTCATGCGGACTACGTATATGTTAAGTTCCCCCCCCTCCCCCCCCCCCCTCTCTGCCCGCAACCTAGTGAGGGCGCCGGACCCGACTTCCTGGCTCCGATCTGTGAGTGACGCCCCGAAAGTTCTCCCAGGGGTCTTTTGTACCCCCCCCCCCTTGACACCAGAATGTCAAGAGGAATCTTTTTCGGGCTCCAGGACAGCCCACCTTCTTTCTTGCCCTATTGTGTCGCCCCCCCCCCCCCATTCCCCTCTTACTCCACCCTTCCCCCCCCCTCCCCTACCCACCACCTACCTATGGCACAACAGAAACCCCCCCCCCGCATACTCACAACAAGGCCCAAGCCGACCCTGACATGGGAATACCTCAGGGACAAGGGTTTAACCCCGAGACCCCCCCTTCCCCATTAATGGCGTCAATAAAGATCATATCCCTGAATGTTAAGGGACTTAACTCAACACGCAAACGCAAACTAGCCCTCCAAGAATTTAAAAAAACCAAAGGAGATATAATATGTATCCAAGAAACCCATTTCAACACTGCTGACCCTCCTAACACATTTAAGCATACATATCCCCAAGCATTCTTTGCATCCTCCCCCAACAAAAAAAGAGGGGTGGCTATTCTGATTAAAAACAACACCCCATTTGCCCTTACACAGGTAACCAAAGACCCAGAGGGACGATATATACTCCTCAAAGGCACACTGTCAGGCTCCCCCATAGCCATTCTCAACATCTACGCCCCGAACGCAAACCAGAACCAATTCCTCCAGAACCTTCTTAGTACCCTTGACCACTCGACGCTTTCCTCCCTCCTCCTCGTCGGTGACGCAAATATGGTCCTTGACCCGGACCAAGATAGATCAGGGCAGACAGCGACCCCATACTCTAGCCAACTGCAGAAAAAGGCCCAAAAGTTCCAGAACACTATCAGAGAGTATTCGCTGACAGACATTTGGCGGACCCAGCATGTGGGTCAGAGGGACTATTCCTTCTACTCAACCCCCCATCAGTCTTACTCGCGGATCGATTACTTTCTGGGCACCAATAATGTACTCCAGGCATCCTCCCATTCCGACATAGGCCCAATAACCTGGTCTGACCATGCCCCTATCATACTCACCCTCTCTCTACCCTTCGTCAAAACAACAGTATATTCCTGGAAACTCAGTGACTCGCTTCTCAACGACCCACAAGTGATCAAGACAATTAAACAAAAACTGCACACCTTTTTCCAGTTAAACAAAGGCTCGGTCCCGGCAGCAGCAATGCTCTGGGAAGCCCACAAAGCCACTATAAGAGGGGAACTCATATCGCTAGCCTCCTATAGGAAAAAAATAAAACAGAAAGCCCAGAAAGAACCGAAAAAATCATAAAGCTAGAGCAACTGCATAAACAATCCCAATCGAGAAAGGTGTTTAGAACCCTTGAGAAAGCGAGATCCGACCTAAAAATACTCCAACTTGACGAGGTAGAGAGAGCCCTGAAATGGACCAAACAGCGGTTCTATGATAGGGGTAACAAAGCGGACAAACTTTTGGCCTCAAAACTAAGAGGCATTAAGACAAAGACCCAGATAACAAAAATCAAAACCAAAAGTGGTCAAATCTCATATAATGAGAAAGATATTGCCCGGGAATTTGCAGAGTTCTATACCGACCTCTACAACCTCCACCCCATCAATCAGTCAGACCCCAATGATGAGAGCACCACCGACTATCTAACCCAATGCAACCTCCCCTCCCTCTCACAAGAAGAACTTGAGTTCTTAAACCAGAGCATAACCCAAGAAGAGCTAGATAAAGCAATATCCTCACTCAAATTAGCAAAGACCCCAGGCCCGGATGGCTTTACCAACGGTTACTATAAAAAATTAGCAAAATCCCTGTCCCCCTACCTCCTAGAAATGTTTAACTCATTTCTCCAAGGAGAACAAATCCCAGGCACTATGTCGGCAGCCAACTTGGCTATCATACATAAAGAGGGCAGGGACCCACTTCAATGTGGCAGCTACCGCCCCATTTCCCTACTGAATACTGACCTCAAGCTTTTCAGCAAAATTCTAGCAAACAGACTGAACCCTATTCTCCCGAGACTAATTCATATAGACCAGGTGGGATTTGTGTCAGGAAGACAGGCCTCTGACAACACCCGCAAAATTATTGACATTATAGACCACGTGCACCTCAAAAAGTCCCAGGCCTTGATACTCAGCCTCGACGCGGAGAAGGCCTTTGACCGGATCAAATGGTCTTTCCTTGACCAGACAATGCGCCAGTTCGGCTTCTCAGGCCCGTTCCTAGAAGGAGTCCGAGCCCTCTATACCAACCCCACGGCCATATTAAAACTCCCGGGTGGCCGATCCAATCCAATAAAAATCCACAACGGTACTAGACAAGGTTGCCCCCTCTCCCCTTTACTTTTCGCCCTGTCTATAGAACCCCTAGCCGCCAGAATTAGAACAGACCCATCCGTAAAGGGAATCCTAGTCGGAGACAGGGAGTATAAAATATCCCTGTTTGCCGACGACATCATCCTTACCCTATCAGACCCCCTCACTTCCCTCCCCAACCTAGAAAAACTGTTAGACCAATTTGGCCACCTCTCAGACTACAAAGTCAACACAGACAAATCAGAGGCTCTCAATATATTACTGCCGAACCCCGTATGGACATCCCTACAAAAGAAATTTAAGTATAGATGGAATAGTTCCCATATTAAGTATTTAGGGGTCAAAATAGCGAGCTCATATGGCTCATTATATCAAACCAACTACCCTCCCCTTTTCCGTCAGATCTTAAGAGATCTCGAGACCTGGCAGACCCACCAAATATCATGGTTTGGCAGGATAATATCCGCCAAAATGAATATCCTCCCCCGCCTGCTCTATTATTTTCAAACCCTCCCTGTCCCCGTCCCATTAGCAGATTTAAGGAATATTCAGTCCCATATACTGCGCTTCATCTGGCAACAACGGAGAGCCAGGGTCCCACGGTCGGTACTCTTGGCGTCGAGGACGAGAGGGGGTCTGGGGGCGCCGGACGTGGTCCGATACTATCGGGCAGCACAACTGAGACAGGCGGTGGTTTGGAACAACCCCCCGGCCTCCAATTGTTGGTTGGAAAGACATTCCACGCGTCCCCGACCCCCCTCTCAGCCCTGCTTTGGACTCACGTCCACAAGGGAAGGAGGCCCACGAGACTCAGCCTTGGAGCAATGAGATGCACGTGGTCGACATGGTTGAAAACCAAAGGGAAATATGGCCTAGCTTCAACCCCCTCTCAATTGACCCCTCTATTCGGGAACCCGGATTTCCCGCCCGGTTGTTCCCGACCCCAATTCAGCCAATTTCAAGGCCTAAACATCAGAGTGGTTGCGGACTTGCTGGAAGGCGATGAGGTCATGCCCCTCCGAGAACTGAGAATCAAACTAACGTCCCCTGATCTTCCTATATTCCAATACCTACAGATTCGCCATTTTTTGAGAACTCTATCCCCTAGCTTAAAATTCCCGTCGTGCACCAGATTTGAGAACCTCTGCCTCAGAGGCGAGTACCAGAGAGGCCTCATCTCTGGGATATATAAAACACTAGAGGCGGCCCAACCCTCCCCTAACCACGCATATATGAAAAGGTGGAGCCAGGAACTAAACACCAATATAGACATAGAGGATTGGGAGTATATCTGGGAGGCAGCTTCCAAAACTTCAATTTGTTCCATCACAAAAGAAAATATTTACAAAATATTATTCCACTGGTACCTGACCCCGAGTAGACTGAACCAGATCTATCCAGCTACTCCTGACGATTGCTGGAGGGGATGTGGTCAAAGGGGGGACATGTCCCACATTTGGTGGACATGTCCGGAGATCCAAAAATTCTGGACCCGGATCCAGGGCCTGCTGGCCGAGACCCTGGAGGTGGAGGTACCCCTAGACCCTCTGACCTATGTGCTGGGAAAACCAGTCGATGACCTTCCCCCCCCCTATAACCAGGCTCATGGCAGCGATTCTGACGGCCGCCAGATGCTGTATAGCAGCAGCCTGGAAGAAAATCAAAGCCCCATCCAGAAGAACGGTAGTCACTAGGGTAAACGGAATCATGGTTATGGAAAGATTAACGGCAATGCTGAAGCAAAAAATGCCGCAATTCCATTCGACATGGGAACCTTGGCCAGGATCAGACCCCCTGACCTTCACAATCACAGGACCATAGGACCGACCCCCCCTTCCCTCAAAGTCCTCCCCATCTTTGCCTCCCCCCCCCTCCCCTCTCTTTGTCCAAAGTCGTTCCCAACTATCCACCCCTCCTTCGTCATCCCCCCTCTTTTTCACCACTGAAAACTGGAAAAGGGACTATTGTGTGTCATCAACCTCCCCCAAACATTGTACATGTATCAAGCTGTATTCCTGTGTTGAGTCGCTCATAAATGTATGTAACATGTACCAATCTGCTGTCCGACACCAATAAAGGAAAAATATTTAAAAAAAAAAAAAAAAAAAAAAAACCCTCCCGTGGAGTTGTCAGGGAGGTCACTTTCTTTATTATCTCAGAAGTATTTAATTTCTTAGTCTATACTTGAGCAGACTTCTGAGATCTGTAATATAGATTTGTTTTGTTTCCAGAAGTACATAGTTTCTTTACATTCAGGTGAGTGCGTCTGAATTCAATAGTGTGAGATTTTGGGAATTAGTCTACTTGACACAAAGAAATTGTCTATTCTAGTGCAAAATTGATTGATGAGGGTGACGAAAAAAAAAAAAAGTATAATCTTTTTCTTGGTGCATCTTCCTCCATCTACCGACTAATTGGGCTGTCTTAATCCCTAACATAAGGGCCCTGGTATCTTCGCTTATGCGCTGTTGGGGTGTTCCCGACCTGGTGTGGGTTTAGGGCTAAATTGAAATCTCCTGCTATTATCATATACCCTTTAGCCACCTTTCTGAGAGTTTTAAAGAAATCCGAGAATAACTTTGAGCTAGTTTCGTTAGGGGCGTATGTTTGCGATGGTCAAGACCTGTCCATATAGAGATCCTACCATGATAATATACTCAATTATATCTCTGGGGGGGTTCCCCTGATATTGGTCTGTGCCGCAGAGCCCTGTGGCATCGATTCAGTTCGAGGGCTGCCTGTGTTGTAGCATTGCCATTAGCCATTTTGCTACAAATTCTTCTGGTTTTGTGAAAGATTCTGGGACACCTCTTATGCGCATTTTCTCCTGTCCATTTTCTGCATCTTCAGTTCGGTCCAATATCTCAGTCATTTGAGTCTTTAGTTGATCAGTTTTCTTCTCGCTCTTATTGCAGGCCTTAATGGCATCATCTAGCCTCCTTTCTAGGGCATCTGTCCTGTTGCCTAGAGGTGATCTCCTTAATTTCCTTCACTTGGCTGTGGAGCCAGGTGTTGAGATCGCGGAGCATTTTTTTTAATATCCTTTTTCGTGACTTCTTCTCAGTCTGATTCGGAGCCATCGCTTGAGATTTGCTCTGCAGCCCGTATCGTCTTCGTGGCCGTTTTATGCTTAAATGTAGAGATCAGATTTGTTTTTTTCTTTGCCGATACCTTCGGAGGCATCTTGGATCAGTTGGATTGCTGTTCCTTGCAGTTTGGGAGGTTGGAATGTTTTTTCGTTGTTTTATGCTTACTTTAAATCCTGAGGAGCTCATGTGCTAAGCAGCAATCTCCTCGGGCTTCCCAGCATGCACCATCATAAAGCTATGTTTTTAATACCTTTCAAGTGACAATGTTTGACAAGACATACACCTATCAAGTTCATACTATACTAAATTTAGACAGATACTTTGTGTTTACAGCATATTGATTGATGAAGGCAAACAAACCCCAGTGAAATATCTAATGATCCCATAAGGGGAAAAATAAATTCCTTCCAGACTCCAAATATTGGCAATCAGATTACTCTCGGGATCAACATCCTTCCCATGTTTACTTATTTGGAATATCCCCACCTACCAATCCTTTCTAAAAAAAAAGGATGTCCAACTTTCTTCTTTTAAACAGTTACAGAATAGATGAGGTTGAAGAAAAAAAAAAAAAAACGGACATCCATCCATCAAGTTCAACCTATGCTAAATTTTGTTAACAGATACTTTATTCTATATCTATACTTACTGATCCAGAGGAAGGTAACCAAAAAACCCTAGATATCCAAAGATATTTCATAAGGGGAAATAAATTCCTTCCTGACTCCAAGAGTTGGCAATCGAATTAATCCCTGGATCAAGATCCTTCCCATGTATACACTTATTTGGTATATCCCCGTATACCTTTCTAAAAAGATGTCCAACTTTTTTGAACAAATCTATTGTATCTGCCATCAGTCTACATGGGTAATAAATTCTACATTTTAACTGCCCTTACTGTAAAGAACCCTTTCCTTGGTTGCTGGTGAAAACTCCTTTCCTTAAACAGGCAAAGCTGCCGTGTTCATCTCACACACACCCCCCCCCCCCCCCCAAATATGTGCAATACTACAATCCACACAATGAGAATTAGTTAAATTGCTGATCAGTGAAGAATCAGCTCAGGGTTCACTAAATGGCTGTCAGTGCAGAAGAAGGACCAAAGATGCAAAGCTCTGTGGGGAAGATCATGTGACCAGTCACTAGATACTGCTAGAGAAAGGGCATGGCTATTTATTTAAAAAATAAAATAAGTGCCAGAGCCTGTTTCAGAACAGGGCGACATGACTTTGCAAATGGTTGCTATGGGTTTGGGGGGGAGAAAAGGGAGATTTTTTTTTTTTAAATCACACCACTACAAGTAGTTACTCAGTACAGAATACATAAATTAGTGTATAGGCAGCACTCCAAAAAAAAATAGAAATAGGGATGGTTCAAAGTAGGTGCACAAGAATGGATTGGCGGATTCCCAGTACTCTGAATAAATGCCAAAAAGAGTATATTGTATGCAAAATCAGATGCTATACACTTACATGCTTGAATATAGAAACTGCATTTACATAAATGACCAGAACTAGAAAAGGGAGGGTAAGTGATAACACTAGGATGGGGGGAATAAAAAAATAAAAAATGAAAAATAAGTATAACAGACAAGAGAAATGTCATAGGACAAGGGGGCAACATTGTGGCATATTCCCACATATGCAATGTGCATGAAGGGGCAAAGGGCCTGTGGTACTTCCCTTTAGTCACACCAAATACTCCCTCTTTTGGGAGGAAACTGGCTGTACAGTACACCAATGAGTGTAATTAGAATGTGTCAATTAATGAATCTGCACTGACACCGACTACTAAGTATCAGAAGTACAGTATAACTAATGCGCTAACACATGCAAACCCAGATGCTGCAGTTAACTGAGCACCCCAGGCTGGCACAGCACTGTAGTCAAAGCAAAGCTTAGCAAGATAAGTGAATGTATTCATAGTCAACCTCAGTTGACAGTTCCTGAGACAATCAGCACAGACCCAGAAACACTTATTGTAGCCACTTTGTGTATTTATGTGGAACTTGATTGATACATGTCAACTGACTCCGACAGTAGTCTTGTTGCGGAATTCAAATAATCTTATCTTGCCAATAATTTGTGAATGTTCTAGCTCAGTTATACTGCAGTACTTCTGATACTTTGTGGTTTGGTACCTATGCAAGTCTGTACATTAACCGACAGTCAAGTACTCGGTTCATTTATCTTCTAACTGCACACTTGGTGTACCGTACAACATTTTATCCCAATGGAGGATTATTTGGTGTGACTAAAAGTACTTTTGAGTGTGGGAACAGGCAACATGCCCTGAAAGGTTGCCCACCTTATCCTATCACATTCCTCTTCTCTTGCCCACTGCCATCTTATTCCAAATTCCCCCCACCCCCCGAGTTTTATCCCATACCCTCCATTTAGTTGTGCTCCATTTGTGTATATACA
>NC_134487.1:237330559-237338552 GCF_040206685.1 Ascaphus truei | reverse complement strand
ATATACTGTATATGTATAGGGATTGTTATTATATATATATATATATATATATATATACTCAGTGTTCGACAATTGTATACATTTACTCGCCCGGGGCGGGTGGATTTAACCCCCAGGCGAGTAACTATTGGCCCAAGCAGCACACGTGGTTTTTTTTTAAATTCCCCCGTTCGCGCTGAAATTTCCCTGCTCGCGCTGAAAGAAAAAAAAAAAAACTCCCCTACCTGACTCCTGATTGGCGCGCGCTCCAGGCTTTGTGGGCGCGCGGCCAGGCTCTATATGAGCCCGCCCCCAACGAGCAGCCATTCTGCCTGGAGCTCTGTAGGAGGGTAAGTACTCTCCATGCTGCGGCCCCTCTGCTCCTTCCCTGCGATCCCCCTGGTCCCCACATGGCTCCCTACTCCCCACCGCGGAAGCTCTCCTGTCCCCTCCTCCTGTCCCCTGCTCCTGTCCCATTCCCCTCCTCCTGTCCCCTGCTCCTGTCCCCTCCTCCTGCTCCCTTCCCCTCTTCCTGCTCCTGTCCCCTTCCCCTCCTCCTGTCCCCTTCCCCTCCTCCTGTCCCCTTCCCCTCGATCCACCAATCGATGTCAGGGGCGGGAGGTCCCCGCTGCTGCAGCCCGGTTGGCTTGCGGGGGGGGGGCTCGGCCCTCACCACGTGCCTCCCATGCGTCCCCTACCTTCATGATGGCGCAGCCGCCGCATCAGGTGGGGGGATGTCGGCCTGGCCCCCCCCCCCCCGCCACGAGCATCATGCCGCCGCGGGCTGGGGGGGAAGAAGCAGCCTGCAGCTTGGCCAGGCACTGTGACATGCCGGCGAGGGGAGCAGGGCAGTGGCGGCCACGGCGGGGCTGACTGTCACCTGGGGCGCCCAGTGGGGGATACCTCGCCACGTGCCTCCCACCCACCCTGCTGATTGGGGGGGGGGGATGTCGGCCTGCCCCCCCACACGAGCGGGAGATGGGCGCGGGTGGGTGGGGGATTTGCGTGGTGCTGGTCGCGGCCTTTCCTCCCCTGTGTGTGTGTGAGAATGTGTATGTGTTGTGTGTGTGTGGAGAATGTGTGTGTGTGTGAATGAATGTATGTGTGTATGGGAGTATGTGTATGTGTGTGACACCAGAGGTCCCCCCCAGTCAGTAAACACCCCCAGTCAGTAACCCCCCCCAGTCAGTAACCCCCCCCCCAGTCAGTAACCCCCCCAGTCAGTAACCTTCCCCCCAGTCAGTCACCCCCCCCCTGTCAGTCACCCCCCAACCCCAGTCGAGTGTCAGTCACCCCCCACCCCCAGTCAGTGTCAGTCACCCCCACACCCAGTCAGTGTCAGTCACCCCCCACCCCCAGTCAGTGTCAGTCACCCCCCACCCCCAGTCAGTGTCAGTCACCCCCCACCCCCAGTCAGTGTCAGTCACCCCCCCACCCCAAGTCAGTGTCAGTCACCCCCCCACCCCCAGTCAGTGTCAGTCACCCCCCCACCCCCAGTCAGTGTCAGTCACCCCCCCACCCCCAGTCAGTGTCAGTCACCCCCCCACCCCCAGTCAGTGTCAGTCACCCCCCAACCCCAGTCAGTGTCAGTCACCCCCCCACCCCCAGTCAGTGTCAGTCACCCCCCCACCCCCAGTCAGTGTCAGTCACCCCCCCCACCCCCAGTCAGTGTCAGTCACCCCCCACCCCCAGTCAGTGTCAGTCACCCCCCCACCCCCAGTCAGTGTCAGTCACCCCCCCCACCCCCAGTCAGTGTCAGTCACCCCCCCACCCCCCAGTCAGTCAGTCACCCCCCCACCCCCAGTCAGTGTCAGTCACCACCCCAACCCCAGTCAGTGTCAGTCACCCCCCCACCCCCAGTCAGTGTCAGTCACCCCCCCACCCCCAGTCAGTGTCAGTCACCCCCCTACCCCAGTCAGTGTCAGTCACCCCCCCAACCCCAGTCAGTGTCAGTCACCCCCCCCACCCCCAGTCAGTGTCAGTCACCCCCCACCCCCAGTCAGTGTCAGTCACCCCCCACCCCCAGTCAGTGTCAGTCACCCCCCACCCCCAGTCAGTGTCAGTCACTCACCCACCCAGTCACCCCTGCCCCACCCAGCCACTCACCCAGCAAACCACTCAACCAGCCAGTCACTCACCCAGCCTCTCTCTCTGTGTATCACCCACCCTCTGTGTGTGTCACCCACCGTTTCTCTCCTCTGTCTCCCCACACTCTCCCCCCCACACACTCTCTCCCCCCCACACACTCTCTCCCCCCCCACACTCTCTCTCTCCCCCCCACACTCTCTCTCTCCCCCCCACACTCACACTCTCCCCCCCCACACTCTCTCTCTCCCCCCCACACTCTTCCTCTCCCCCCCACACTCTCTCTCCCCCCCCCCCCCACACGCTCACTCTCCCCCCCACATGCTCACTCTCCCCCCCACACTCTCTCTCTCCCCACACACTCACTCTCTCTCCCCCCACACACTCACTCTCTCTCCCCCACACTCTCTCTCTCTCTCCCCCACTCTCTCTCTCCACTCCCCCCCACACACTCTCACCCCCCCCCACACTCACCCTTCCCCCAACACTCTCTCCCCCCAACACACTCTCACCCCCCCCCACACACACTCACCCACACTCCCCCCACACACTCTCTCCCTCTCCCCCCACACACTCTCTCCCTCTCCCCCCACACTCTCCACCCTCCTCCCCCACACACACCACCCCCTCCCCCACACACACACCCCCCTCCCCCACACCTCACACCCCCCCCCCACACCACACACCCCCCCCCCACACACTCTCACCCCCCCCCACACTCCACACTCTCTCCCCCACACACTCTCACCCCCCCCCACACACTCTCCCCCCCACACACACTCTCCCCCCCACACACTCTCCCCCCCCCCCACACAACCCCCTTCCCCAACACCCACACCCCCCCCCCACACTCCCCCCCCACACTCACACCCCTCCCCCACACCTCTCCCCCCCCCCACACACTCACCCCCCCCCCCCCACACACACACTCCCCCCCCACACACCCCCCCCCACACTCTCACTCCCCCCCCCACACCCCCCCCACACCTCACCCCCCCCCCACACTCCCCCCCCCCCCACACACTCACCCCCCCCCACACACTCTCCCCCCCCCCCCACACTCACTCCCCACACACTCTCCCCCCCCCACACACTCACTCCCCCACACTCTCTCTCCCTCTCACCCCACACACACTCTCTCTCCCCCCACACACACTCCCCCCCACACACACCTCACCCCCCCCCCCACACACTCTCTCCCCCCCCCCCCCACACACTCACCCCCCCCACACACCCCCCCCCACACTCACCCCCCCCACACTCACTCTCCCCCCCCCACACTCTCACTCCCTCTCTCCCCCACACTCTCCCCCCTCTCACCCCCACACACCCTCTCCCCCTCCCCCACACTCCTCCCCCACACTCTCCTCTCCCCCACACACCACACCCCCCCACACACTCTCTCCCCCCCCCACACACCACTCCTCCCCCCCCACACACTCCCCCCCCCCCACACACTCTCTCACACCCCCCCACACACACTCTCTCCCCCCACACACACACTCCCCCCCCACACACCCCCCCCAACACTCTCTCCCCTCCCCCCACACACACTCCCCCTCCCCCACACACTCTCCCCCCCCCACACACACTCTCCCCCCACTCTCACACCCCCCCACACTCACACTCCCCCCCCCCACACACACTCTCTCTCCCCCCCACACACACACACTCCCCCCCCACACTCTCTCCCCCCACACCTCTCCCCCCACACTCCACCCCCCACACACTCCACTCCCTCTCTCCCCCACACTCTCCCCCCCCACACTCTCTCCCACACCCCCCACCACTCCTCACTCCCTCTCCCCCACACTCTCTCCTCCCCCCCACTCTCACCCCCCCCCCTCCCCCACACTCTCTCTCTCTCCCCCACACTCTCTCTCTCTCCCCCACACTCTCTCTCTCTCCCCCACACTCCCTCACTCTCACCCCCACACTCTCACTCCCCCACACTCTCCCACTCACCCCACACTCACTCTCACCCTCTCTCCCCACACTCTCTCCCCCACACTCTCTCTCCCCTCCCCAACACTCTCTCTCCCTCTCCCCCACACGCTCTCTCTCTCTTCCCCACACTCTCTCTCTCTCTCTCTCTCTCTCCCCCACACTCTCACCCCCACACTCACTCTCTCTCCCCCCCACACTCTCTCTCCCCCCCACACACACTCTCTCCCCCCCCCCCACACTCTCTCACTCACCCCCACACTCTCCTCCCCCACACTCACTCTCTCTCTCCCCCACACTCACTCCCCCACACTCTCTCTCTCCCCCCCACTCTCTCCCCCCCCCACTCTCTCTCTCTCTCCCCCACACTCTCTCTCTCACCCCCCCCACACTCTCTCTTTCCCCAACACTCTCTCTCCCTCTCTCCCCCACACTCTCTCTCCCCCACACTCTCTCTCCCTCTCTCCCCCACACTCTCTCTCTCTCTCCCCCACACTCTCTCTCTCCCCCACACTCTCTCTCTCCCCCCCACTCTCTCTCTCTCCCCCCCCCCACACTCTCTCTCTCTCCCCCACACTCTCTCTCCCCCACACTCTCTCTCTCTCTCCCCCACACTCTCTCTCCCCCACACTCTCTCTCCCTCTCTCCCCCACACTCTCTCTCCCTCTCTCCCCCACACTCTCTCTCCCTCTCTCCCCCACACTCTCTCCCCCACACTCTCTCTCTCCCCCACACTCTCTCTCTCCCCCACACTCTCTCTCCCTCTCTCCCCCACACTCTCTCTCCCTCTCTCCCCCACACTCTCTCCCCCACACTCTCTCTCTCCTCCCCCCACACTCTCTCTCCCCCACACTCTCTCTCCCTCTCCCCCACACTCTCTCTCTCCCCCCCCACTCTCTCCCCCCCCCCCACTCTCTCTCTCTCCTCCCCCACACTCTCTCTCTCCCCCCCCCACACTCTCTCTTTCCCCAACACTCTCTCTCCCTCTCTCCCCCACACTCTCTCTCTCTCTCCCCCACACACTCTCTCTCTCCCCCACACTCTCTCTCTCCCCCCACTCTCTCTCTCCCCCCCACACTCTCTCTCCCCCCCACACTCTCTCTCTCTCCCCCACACTCTCTCTCTCTCCCCCACACTCTCTCTCTCTCCCCCACACTCTCTCTCTCTCCCCCACACTCTCTCTCCCCCACACTCTCTCCCCCACACTCTCTCTCCCTCTCTCCCCCACACTCTCTCCCCCACACTCTCTCTCCCTCTCCCCCACACTCTCTCTCCCTCTCCCCCACACTCTCTCTCTCCCCCCCACTCTCTCCCCCCCCCCCTCCCCCACACTCTCTCTCTCTCCCCCACACTCTCTCTCTCTCCCCCACACTCTCTCTCTCTCCCCCACACTCCCTCTCTCTCTCCCCCACACTCTCTCTCTCTCCCCCACACTCTCTCTCCCTCTCTCCCCCACACTCTCTCCCCCACACTCTCTCTCCCTCTCCCCAACACTCTCTCTCCTCTCCCCCACACGCTCTCTCTCTCTTCCCCACACTCTCTCTCTCTCTCTCTCTCCCCCACACTCTCTCTCTCTCTCCCCCACACTCTCTCTCTCTGTCACTCCCACACTCTCTCTCTGTCACTCACACTCTGGATCTCTTATTTACCCTATATATCTTAACTGCCCTATACTACACCGAAATCTTAACTACCCTATACTGCTTTCTTCCAGATCTGGCTCAAGCTTCACACGGAAGACATCGGAACCCCCCCCTAACCCAGAAGACAGGTAATGAACACCTCCCCAATGTATAACATTGCGGGAATGAGCGTACCTGGACATTGAGGGACTGCGGATCAGGTAAGATCCCAGGTGGGATTGCTGCTTTAGATATTGTGAAGCGGGGACATCCAGACATTGGTTAAGGGGTTCAGGAAACTAGTCATTCACACCTGGCTTTTATTTCTAGATCCGACATTTACACACACACATGTAACAAGGACTAATTGTAGTATAATGTAATACAATAAATACATTTATGTCAAAAACGAATGTTGTTCTGACTAGGAATTTATTAAATGTATTTTATTTATATATTTTATTTTAAAGCGGGGTTGGGGGCGGGACTAGGGGCGGGGTTGGGGCGGGACTAGGGGCGGGGTTGGGGGCGGGACTAGGTGGCGAGTAGATTTTTGGGTTGGGCGAGTAGATTTTTGGGTGATTTGTCGAACACTGTATATACTGTATATAGCCTCTTTTGCATACCCAGTTAAAATCAACCCCACACTGTTAAAATAGTTGACTTGTTTGGAAGTGTTTGTATTTAGCTTGCAATGATATTGTTAACATTCATTTGCAGAATGTATATGGTGCATAGATTTTATGCATCATTTATACAATGTAAATGCAATGTATGTATTGGAATGAGGTTTTAGATTGTAAAATCAGTTAGGATTATTAAAGGAAATTCATTGTAATGTAGTGTGTCTGTATGGAGAAGTGTTATTTGTAGTACAGTATGGTATTGATAACCCTTCTACATTTATTTGTATATTGGTTCATCATGTGTGTGTATATACTGTGTGTGTGTATATATATATGCTCGACAAATAATGATAACCTGTCGCCCGTTGCGAGTGGATTTAGGCAGCTGGCGACCCGTGCTGCAGCTCAATGAATTCCCTTGCTCGTGCCAATTTTTTTTTTTTTTTAAATAAATAAATATATAATCCCCCTCCCTGATTGGGTTAAAAAAAAAGTTTAAAAAAATGGCGGCAAATCGTGTGGTCCCGGCGCGCGTGCACAGGGCAAGCAGAGTGTCCTGCCATTTGCGCTGCCTGTTCCCCCCAGCAACCCAGAATCCCCCGCATCCCTCCCCCCCCACTCCCCCACGTGGGACGGAGGGGAAGCCCGACCCAAAGCCCCGCGCGCAACCCAGCCCCCCCCCCCCCCGCTCCCCAAGTGGGACGGAGGGGGAAGCCCAAACCAAGCCCCGCGCGCAACCCAGCCCCCCCCCCTCCGCTCCCCAAGTGGGACGGAGGGGGAAGCCCAAAACAAGCGCCGCGCGCAACCCAGCCCCCCCCCCTCCGCTCCCCAAGTGGGACGGAGGGGGAAGCCCAAAACTAGCGCCGCGCGCGATCCAGCCCCCACACCCTCCCCCCTCCGCTCCCCACGTGGGACGGAGGGGGAAGCCCAAAACAAGCGCGCGATCCAGCCCCCCTGCACCCTCCGCTCCCCACGTGGGACGGAGGGGGAAGTGCCAACCCAGCTTCCCCCGTGCGCGCCTCCTGCGCCAGTCCACCTCCTGCCCATGATCTCCCCCTAATCACATGCCCCCGATCCTCGCTTGCTGCCCGGGGGTGTCCGGGGAGCGTGCTGCGGCGTCGGCCGCTTCTGGGGGGGGGGGGGGGACCTGGGGGGACTTGCTGCTGCTGAGGCCCACGCTGCGCTGTGTGTCCCATGTCTTGGAGAGGGCCCACTGCCGTGCGGAGACCCCACTGCTGCCACGTGTGACCCGGTGAGTGTTTGAGTGACAGACTGAGTGTCTGTGAGTGTGTCTGTGTGTCTGTGAGTGTGCCTGTGAGTGTCCCTGTGTGTCTGTGAGTGTGCCTGTGTGTCTGTCAGTGTGCCTGTGTGCCTGTGTGTTTGTCAGTGTGCCTGTGTGTCAGTGTGCCTGTGTGTCTGTCAGTGTGCCTGTGTGTCTGTCAGTGTGCCTGTGTGTCTGTGAGTGTGCCTGTGTGTCTGTGAGTGTGCCTGTGTGTCAGTGTGCCTGTGTGTCTGTCAGTGTGCCTGTGTGTCTGTGAGTGTGCCTGTGTGTCTGTGAGTGTGCCTGTGTGTCTGTGAGTGTGCCTGTGTGTCTGTGAGTGTGCCTGTCAGTGTGCCTGTGTGTGTGTGTGTCTGTCAGTGTGCCTGTGTGCCTGTGAGTGTGCCTGTGTGTCTGTCAGTGTGCCTGTGTGTCTGTCAGTGTGCCTGTGTGTCTGTCAGTGTGCCTGTGTGTCTGTC